>NC_142014.1:79755816-79765816 GCF_049901735.1 Notechis scutatus | reverse complement strand
CATCCCCTTTGCTTGTCTGAAGGAGATCACATGACCCCCGGGAGATTGCGACCGTCGTAAATATGAACCAGTTGCCAAGCGCCTGAATTATGATCACGTATGAACTGCACGCAGTTGTAAGTGTGAAAAACGGCCGTAAGTCACTTTTTTTCCCTGTGCCATTGTGTAGCTGTGAACGGCCGCTAAACAAGCAGTCGTAACTGGAGGACTACCTCTCCAACCGTAATTGACCGCCATCGAACCAGCAACCTCTTGGTTTCGTTTCTGCTTGGAGCTGCTTAGTTCCCCAACACTGGAGGTTTTTCAAGAAGAGATTGGAGAATAAAATTGGTCTAGAAATGGTAAGAAATAAGGAATTCAAAAATAAAATGATACATAACCGTGATGGTGAACGTATAGCATGTGTGTCACAGGTGGCACGCAGAGCCATTTGTGTCGGCACGCGAGCCACAGCCAAACTTACCTGCACTGCGCGTGTGCGTGCCTCCCAGATGATTTTTGGCCTGCTTGAGGCCGTTTCGCCCTCCCAAAGGCTCGAGGAAGCCTCTGTAGCCTCGGGAGGCCAAAAAACGGCCCTTCTGGAAATACCAGAAGGGCCGAAACGGGCCTGTTTTTTTAGCCTCCCGAGGCTGCAGAGGCTTCCCGGGGGGATGAAAATGGCCTCAAACAGGCCGAAAATCAGCGGAGAGGCGCGCGCATGCGCAGTGCAGGTAAGAGGGTGGGGATGGGGGTATTCCGTGCGCATGCATGGGGGGGGGGCGCATTGCATTGTGGATGCCAGAGCGCGCACACTTTCGGCACACAACAAAAAGTTTTGCCATCACTGGTATATAAGATGCTGACATGATTAGAAAAACATACCTCCCCGTATCTACCTGCTTTTGATATTTTTGATATACTCATTTTGATATACACTCATTTTGATATTTACGCCTTTGCATATTTTTATATTATTATTATTATGTTTAAGGGAAGGTTGGGGTTTTTGTTGCTGTTGTTATAATCTCTTCCAAAAATGGAAGTTTATGTTGAGCTTTGAAAATTGTATCTTCAGTTGAGAATTAATAAAACCTTGATAGAAAGAAATATAATTTAATAAAAGTGAAGGGAGAAACAATGAGAAATTTGGAAAAGATATATATGTGTTTAAATGGAAATGTGATAATGTGGAACTATGCCTTAAAAAACAATGCTTTATTTGCCTTGTTAAAACTTATAAGTAATTTTTGAGAAAGGAGGTTTTATACTTTGATGTTTTATGTTTTGTTTGTCTTTAAAATCAATAAAACTTGTTGTTTTTTTTTTTTTTAAAAAGAAAATTGTATCTTCAGAAGTTCAAAGGAGACCCTGATGAGGGAGATGCTACACTCCTTAACGCTAAGGAGAGAGGCCACGTAGGCAGCCAAAGGAAGAGGTACTGAAGGGTATGGACAGGGATGGACTTCAAACTTTTTAACAACTGGTTCTGTGGTTGTGGCCAGGTAGGTGTGGCCATGTGACTGGGTAGGCGTGGCCTCTCTCTCTTTTTCTTTAGCAGCAAACCCTCGCCCCCATTCTGGGCCACAGGGAAGCCTCCTGCAGGGGCGTTTTTGCTCCCAGGAAGGCAAAAAATGGAGCGGGGGGACGGCGCAGCACACACACACACACACACACACACACACACACACGTCCTTTTTTGCCTTCTGGGCCTCAGGGAAGCCCCCTGGGTGAAGCAGTAAGACAGCGAGGAGGATCGCGGCACAGCTGATCATCAGAACAGCTGGTTGTCGGGAGGAGAATAAAATACCTTAAGGAGTGATCGGGCAGGGAAGAATGCACTCCGCGATGTCAGGCATGCGTGCTACGTCGCGCAGACGCGATAAGGACTGACTGGGTGGGGAGGGGAGGGCGGAGAGGGGCAGGGCCAGCCAGGATCACGATTTGCCGGTTCTCCAAACTGCGCAGAATCGTAACAACCGGTTCTACAGAACCTCTCCAAACCGGTAGAGTCCAGGGGTAGGATTCAATTTTTTTTAACAACCGGTTCTGTGGGTGTGGCTTAGTTGGTGGGTGTGGTTTGGTGGTCATGTGACTGGGCTGGGCGTGGCCAACTCAATATCACTCACATCGGACTTCCGGTTTGAAGGGCTTCGGCGACAGACAGGAATCCGCGATCGTGCGCGGTTTCTGCCTGGGCTCACCGCTGGAGCGCCCCGAGCCGGCTGGCCAACTCAATATCACTCACATCGAGGCACGCATCTCCTCGACTGGCCTCTCATGACTGTGGGGATGCTGCAACAGTCGTAAGTGTGAAAAATGGTCATAAGTCACTTTTTTCAGTGCCATTGTGACTTTGAATGGTCACTCCACACAAGCAAAGTACCAGCAAAGGAGGGGGGGGAAAAACTCCAGAGACGTTCCAGAGACAGGAAGTCTAGTCCTGCCAAGAATGTAATAAGGGTTAACGGAGAGGCAGTTTCTGTAAGCAACCCCAGAATGTTTCCTTCCTGCCTTCCTTACAGGATTAGCCCAGTAATTTCTTCTTACAACCGGTTCTCCGAACTGCTTAGAATGTTAACAACCGGTTCTAGCGAATAGCTGCGAACTGGGAGAATCCCACCCCTGGTAGAGTCCCACCTTTGGGTACAGATGAGAAAATAAAGGAAGGAGATAATTTTCCTTGGAGACATCCTAGGATTAGCTGCAACACTTGAGGGCCCATCGAATGAGTTTTAAGTTGAGAAGGAATGAGTCTCAAGAAAGGGGGAAACTTGGGTGTCGAGATGAAACTGTATATAACGTCGGTTTTGGAACTCAAAGGCGTGGCTTTTGCTTTGAACCGGCTTGCTGAGGTTTAGAGCTAAAAGGTCACTGGCATTTTGCAAGCTGCCTTTTTACTTTTTTTCAAATAAATTATCTTTGTTTTCAACGATCCAAGTTCCCTGTGTTGGCTTAGAGCTATTTCCAACAAAATGGTACAGGTAGTCCTCGAACTTACAATCGTTTGTTTAGTGACCATTCAAAGTTACATCAGCAACTAAAAAGTAGGAACTTAGGAACCGTTTTTCGCACTTACAACCGTCACAGCATTCCCCTGGATCACGTGGTCAAAAATTCAGGCGCTTGGCAACTGACTCGTCGTTATGATGGTTGTAGTGTCCCCTTTTGTGACCTTCTGATGAGCAAAGTCCACGGGGAAAGCTGGATTCTCTTCACAATCCTGTTTCTGACTTAACAGCCGTGTCAAGGAAGCTTATGAAATGGAGCACACCACTCACCGAACAAATGGTTCACTTAGCAGCCGAAATTTGGGCTCAATTGAGGTCGTAAGTCGAGGGTTTCCTGCTTGAGCAGAGGGTTTGGACACTGGACACTCTTCCCTCTTGGTCATTCTGTTATTGGATGGGAGGCCACCAGGTGATCCTCTAGATTGAGAATTGGAAACCCCCCAGGAAACATACCACTCTATAAAGCCTTAGTAAGGCCACACCTAGAGTCCTGCACCCAGTTTTGGTCACCACACTATAAAAAAGAGGTTGAGACTCTGGAAAAAGTGCAGAGAAGAGCAACCAGGAGGATTAGGGGACTGGAGGCTAAAACATACGATGAACAGTTGCAGGAACTGGGCCTGGATAGTTTAGGGAAGAGAAGGACCAGGGGAGACAGGATAGCAGTCTTCCAGTATTTGAGGGGCTGCCACAGAGAGGAGGAAGGGGTCAAGCTATTTTGCAAAGCCCCCAAAGGCCAGACAAGGAATAAGGGATGGAAACTGAACAAGGAGAGATTTTTCAACCTGGAAATAAGGAGAAACTTTCTGACAGTAAGAAGAATCAACCCATGGAACAGAAGTTGCCCTCGGAAGTTGTGGGAGCTTCACCACTTGAGACTTTCAAGAAGAGATTGGACTGCCATTGGAAGAAGACTGGAAGAAGAAGAAGAAGAAGAAGAAGAAGAAGAAGAAGAAGAAGAAGAAGAAGAAGAAGAAGAAGAAGAAGAAGAAGAAGAAGAAGAAGAAGAAGAAGAAGAAGAAGAAGAAGAAGAAGAAGAAGAAGAAGAAGAAGAAGAAGAAGAAGAAGAAGAAGAAGAAGAAGAAGAAGAAGAAGAAGAAGAAGAAGAAGAAGAAGAAGAAGGGACCAAAACCCTTCCAACTCTGATTATCTGTTAAAAAAAACCAAGTGGCTTCTTCATTATCTCCAAGAACATCACCAAGAATGATTCTTTGGTGCCCTCAAAAGTTGACTGACTGAAGGGATAAAAAAATGAAGGCGGGAAAGAAGAGACGCCGTCACTTTCTCCTGTGAAGGTCTGCCTCTCCCTCAACAAACAAGGCCCCCCCGGCCTGAGTCAGGCACACAGCTGGTAATATTTGTCCTCTGATCATTGGCCTTTTAAGTGCACCCAAAATAAATAAAATCAAGATACAGAAAGCCTCAATAAAGGTCACTTAGAAAAAGGGAATTATTGATCCAGTGCTGGAAAAGAGCAAAGAGGACATGAATAAATGAAGCAGAAGACCTGGCCGGATGATGGATGGGGGAAATGCAGCTAGTCCTTGACTTACGACCACAATTGGGACTAACATTTTCTGCGGTTAAGCGAGACGGAGGTTAAGTGAAGTTTCCTCCTTTTGGCAAAGCTTTCTTGTGGCAGTGGGTTAATTGAATGACTGCAGTTGTGATTCCAAGGTAAGGGAGGGAGGGAAGGAAGGAAAGGAGGACTTCCAAATGACAATAAATCCAAAATATTGAAAGAACGAATAAATGAATGAATGAATAAGATGACATGCAACTTACAACAAAATCAATGGAAGGAAGGAAGGAAGGAGAGAGAAAGGAAGGAGGGAAGGAAGGAAAAAGAAGGAAGGAGGGAGGGAGGGAGGAGGAGGGAGGGAGGGAAGGAAGGAAGGAGAGGAAGGAAGAAAAAGAAAGGAACAGACCAAGGAAGGAGGGAAGGAGGGAGGGAAGGAGGGAGGGAAGGAGGGAGGGAAGAAAGGAAGGAAAAGGAAGGAAGGAGGGAAGGAAGGAAGGAAGGAAGAAATGAAGGAAGGAGGGAGGGAGAAAGAAGGAGGGAGGGAGGCAAGGAAGAAAAAGGAAGGAAGGAGGGAAAGAGGGAAGGAAGGAAGGAAGGAAGGAAGGAAGGAAGGAAGGAAGGAAGGAAGGAAGGAGGGAGGGAGGGAGGGAGGGAAGGGAGATGATTTCCAACTTACAGCAAATCCAATCAGGCCTGGTTCTCCAATTTCACCCTGCCGGGGGAAACAAAATTATATGAACCATATTAAATGCCCAAAAGAGCATCATGGACTTTGTCTTCCTAAATGAATCATAAATAGTCGCTTGTATTTCGTGGAAACCTCGGAGCTGTTCCACTAACCTTTTGTCCCACCGGTCCTCTTCTGCCGAATAAACCCAGGATTCCTTTGGCCCCCTGATCTCCCTTCATCCCCTAGTGGAAAAAGAAAATAAATAAATATAATTTCTCTCCCTTTTTTTTTTTTTGACTCAACAACTGCCTCGCTCAGCGATGGAAATTCTGTTCCCCGTTATGCGACTGCCTATATTGTGATTTGTGATTAGGAGGGGGAGAATGTGCTACTACTGTTGTGGCACTTAATACATTTTGGTCACAGCTTTTCACTTGGACAGTGTTGTGGCCCGCCAGGGGCCAGCAGAGCTGGTGGCAGAGTCGGACAGTGAGGAGGTTGGGGAGGAACATAGGCCAGTCCTGGAGTCTGGGGGAGGCTCTGCCGAGAGCTCTGCAACGGAGGCAGAGATGGAGCCAAGGCTGTCTGACAGTTATCAGCTGCCTTCAGAGTCGGAGATCAGTGGGGAAGAAGAACAGCTGGAGCCTGTTCCCAGTGTGCACATGCACAGAGCTGCCAGGAGAAGGGAACAGTGAAGGAACAAGGGTCGACGCGGGAGTAAAGCCACAGGTGGATGGTGAATGGCCCCTCCCATAGGGAATAAAGAGGAGCAAAGGGGGAGTGGGGTTTGCAGGGGACAATTAGTTCATTTAATTAGGGTGAAGATCTGTTCCTGACTTCTTGACAAGCAATTGCTGCTACAGCATGGTGTTTGGAAGCTATCGGGCCGGGCAACTCTCTCAGCCTGATAAAGGTCTGTAGTTGTGCAATCTCTTGAAAGACTGTTGGCCGGGACTTTGCTGGAGAGGAATTCCCTTTAACCTATATAAAAGTGGTTTTATCGGGACGAGGAGTCGGCTTCGTGCTTTTGGGAGCCTAGGTCAGAACAGACCGAGACATAATTTTTCCCCCTCTCTCCCCTCAAAAAATTAAAGATATGGAAATCTTCAAAAAAATACCTTTTCCCCAAAGGGCCCGTCTTCTCCTTTCTCGCCCTTGTCTCCATCAAAACCAGGAAGACCTCGTTCTCCCTAAATAAAAAAAGGTACAAATTGGAGTGCTTTAGGATGTGGGGGGTGGAAATAAGAATGTAAGCTGTGTTTCTCTTGGTTTGGAGTAACCACGATTAAGAGTTAAAGAGAGATTGAGAGATTGAGAGAGAGAGAGAGAGAGAGAGAACGTCTTCTGTTTGTAAAAATCTTCTGTCCTGTTGGTTGTAGGCATCTCCTGGATAAGTGAAAGGCTAACTTCTCCTTATCTTGGAGTTACACCAAGATGGTGCTATTTCTACAAAGAAACTTTTCTGGAGGAACGAGAAAGGATTCGATTTCAGACCGACAGGGTAGAAAGAACGAGCATCGCGTGGGTTTTTGATGGTGCTCTCTGAGCTTGGTGGTTTTCTTGCGGATGTTTCGTGGCCCAACTAGGCAATATCATCAGTGCTGGAAAGGAGTGGGGTTTGTGGACGAGGAAGAGGAGGAGGAAGAGGACGACTACGACGGCGGGTCCTTGGTGCTCTCTGAGCTTGGTGGTTTTGCTTGCAGATGTTTCATGATCCAACTAGGTAACATCATCAGTGCTGGAAGGGAGTTTGCACAGAGAGAGAGAGAGAGTGAGAAAGAGAGAGAAAGAAAGAGAGAGAGAGAGAGAGAAGGAGGAGGAGGACTGTGTGTTCCTTGGTGCTCTCTGAGCTTGGTTGTTTTCTTGCAGACATTTCATGATCCAACTAGGTAATCGGGAAAGCAGTTTGCTCTCTGTTTTGTACCCCAGTCAAGGAACTACAACGCAGGAAAACAATCAAATGGTAAATAACAGCCTAATCAAGGCACCACCAAGAAAATTTCCACCAACACTGGTAAGACAAGCCACTTGTATAGAGAGCATATCTCACTCCCTCCTTGCACTGATGACGTTACCTCTTTGGGTCATGAAATGTCTGCAAGCTCAGAGAACACCAAGGAGCCCACAGTTCAACCCTGAGCTACCAATATTCTCTTCTATCAGTAAAGAGCTTGTTTCTTCTAGCATGGACTGGTCATGTTCCAGCCATGTGCTCGGGTACCTTTCCGATGTATCAGATGTCATATAAGAGGTTCCTAATCAGGACAGGAACAGAACAATAGCATCCCTCCCAAAGCTTCCATCTCAATGAGCTTTGAAGAAAGCAAACGTGTCATTCCCAACAACAATCAAGTCAACACAACTTACCGTATCTCCTTTGTTGCCCTTGTAGCCCTGAGGTCCAAAGATTGTGATGGAATCTCCCTGTGGTTCAAACATACAGGAGAAACATTGCTTGCACTGGGTGTTCCTAGGGTTGGCCTTCTCTACCTTAGCAACTTTAAGCTCCGTGGACTTCAACTCCCAGAATTCCCCAACCAGTTCTGCGCTGAACAATTGATGGTTATGACCGGTCCTTGGAGTTCCAGCCATCCCATCCCACCCATGTGGTTGGAGTTCTGGCCAATTAGCAACTGACTGGGGCATTTACAATCAGTTGTAGCGCCCTGCAGTCACATGATCACTATTTGCCCATTTTTTTCCCCTGTCGTTTTCCCAGAAAGTCATTGGGGAAGCCAGCAGGAAATCGTATGTTGTTGGGGTAAATCTTCCACACCTGTGCCTCCTTCCCTAGCCATTCTGTGTTTGTGTTGTGTCAGCCACTGTTTTTCCATGCACCTCCAGACACCCTTGCTAACTCATGCCACACCTCTCTTGCACCCTCGGGCACGCCCTTGCACTGTTTCCGAACCTCCGTCGCATTATTTTTTTAATTTTTTTCTTTACACCTTTTCATACTTCAATCCCCATTCTCCCTGGACCGTCCATCAGCCCTCAAATGGAGAGTCAACAGCCCTCAAGTCTAGAGGTGGCTAATGAGGAAGAGGAGGAAAAGCTGGGTCCAGTGCCTGACAGGCGGATGTGAAGAAAGCAGAGGAGAGGAGAGCAGTGGAAATCTATGGGCCGGTCCTTAGGACAGAAGAGCCGTCTTCAAGGAATGGCTAAGGCTCCTTCCCAAAGAAAGGTGAATAAAACATTAGGAACAAAATGATGCTTTCAGTGGCCTGGAAGAGATCGTTACACGGATGGACGGATGGATGGATCGTCCTCAGCAGCCATCGCTAACTCTTTCCTTATTCTTATCCATCTTCCTAAACTTTTCCGCTTTGGGATGGGATGGTCAATAATTTCTGTTAAATGTTGCTCAAGTTAAAAAGGTTTCTTACCCATTAAAAGTATCTTACAGAACACAGAACGTATATGTATATGTGTATGTATACATAAATAAAATAGAACACCAGAAAAACAGAACAGAATATAGAAGAATAGAGTTGGAAAGGACCTTGAAGGTCTTCTCATCCAACCCTTTGCCCCGAGCGGAAGACCTATATCATTTCAGTCAGGGGGCTGTCCAGTGGTAGGACTGGAATAACTTGACAACCGGTTCTCTGGCTGGGTAGGCGTGGCCGGTTGGTCATGTGACTGGGTGGGTGATGTCACTCATCACACCCAGCCCTGCCTCCAGCCACTCGCCACAAAGGCAGAGGTAAGATTCAGTCAGTTGTGGCTAATCCCACCATTGGCTGGCCCCATCCCCACCCATTTTTTGGCCTGTTTTTCAGCCGTTTTTAGGGCATTTTGGGGCCGTTTTCAGGCTGTTTTCAGCTCCAAAAATGGCCTCCAAACAGCCAAAAATGGCCAAAAAACAGGCCATTTGGGGGCTGTTTTCAGACCATTTTTGCCACCCCCAAATGGCCTGAAAAATGGCATGAAAATGCCCCCCAAACAGCCAAAAATGGCTGAAAACGGCCCAAGAAACAGGCCAAAAAATGAGCAGGGCCGGGGTCAGCCAGTGCTGGGATTTGCCAGTTCACCAAACTGCGCAGAATCTTAATTACCGCTTCACCTGAACCGGTGTTAACCGGCAGCAGCCCACTTCTGGGGCTGTCCAGTTGTTAGAAATTCTGTTTATATAAAGCACCGCAGAGCAAACATAGTACAGTCACCATGTGCTTTACTGCTCATCTATTTTAACTGTAACAGCAAACTCTACTTAGAACAAAAAAGCATAGAGTATATAGACCCAAACTTGTAAACGCTGCCATCTATTGGCTGAATAGTACTGTAATTGTTGCATAAAACTACCTTCCCAACAATGAATTCCAACACCAGCCCCTCTTTAAAAACCTCCAGCCCACCTGCCCCATCCTCAATTTGGGATCTCTCTTACTTTCTCTCCTTTGAGACCAGGAACGCCGACGTCACCCTACAAATGAAAAAGAAGCAAATGGCGGATGGATTTATGTGGGTTTCGTTACACAGGTATTTGCAGGTCCTCCTTGACTTACTACAACAGTTCATTCAGTGACTGTTCAAAGTTATAACGGCATTGAAAAAAGTGACTTACAACCATTTTTCACACTTACAACTGTTGCAACAATCCTGTGGCCACGTGATCAAAATTCAGGTGCTTGGCAACTGCCTCATATTTATGATATGTGACCCCTCTTTAGCAACCTTCTGACAAGCCAAATCGATGGGGAAACCTGAACTGTTTCACCTAACAACATAGATTGGGGGCTCAGTTGTGGGCATAAGTCGAGGACTGCCTGCATTTCATGGCCTCTCTGATGCAGATAGCCAGCAAACATTTAACCCATT
>NC_142014.1:79740816-79753316 GCF_049901735.1 Notechis scutatus | reverse complement strand
TATTCATTTTCTACTGGGGTTTTTTGCAAGAGGGGTTGAATTCGGAGGGTTAGGAAGAAGAGGAGAATTTTAATCTGAGGAGTCGGTTGTGGAATCTGGAGAGGGTGGGAAGAGACAAAACCGTCACAAGAAGGCACTTGTGGTTTGTGCGAAGTGACACAACATTCTCTACAAAACGGTATTGGCCGGGAGGAAAATGTAGGGGGCGAGAGAAAAGGATCCTTCCGGAAGAAGATCTATTTAATTCTAGTCCAATGTTTCTCAAACTTGGCGACTTGAAGATGGTGGACTTCAATTCCCAGAATTCCCCAGAATTCCCCACCCATTTTGGTTCTTGGCCTCACCCACTGTGGTCCCTGGCCCCACCCACTTTGGTTTTTGGCTCCACCCACCCTTATTTTTTGTTACCACCCACTTTGGTTGTGACTCCACCCACATTATTACTTGACTGCAGCCACTTTGGTTCTTGGCCACACCCACTATCTCTTAACCCCACCCACTTTGTTTCCTGGTCCCACCCCACCCTTATTTTTGATGCCACCCACTTTAGTTGTGACTCCACCCACATTATTGCTTTACCCCACCTCCTTTGGTTCTTGGCCTCACTCCCTGGGGTTCCTGGCCCCACCCACTTTGTTTCTCAGCCACACCCACTATTTCTTAATCCCAGCCACTTCATTTCCTGGCCCCACCCACCTTATTTGGTTGTGACTTCGCCCATTTTCTTGACCCCATCTTTTTTGGTTCTTGCCCCCACCTACTGCGTTTCCTGGCCCCACCCACTTTGGTTCTTGGCCACACCCTCTATTTCTTGATCCCACCCACTTTGTGTCCTGGTCCCAGCCGCCTTATTTTTGATGCCACCCACTTTGGTTGTGACTCCACCCACTTTCTTTATCCCACCCACTTTGCTTCTCGGCCCCACCCACTTGGGAAGTTAAGGCCTCAGTCTCTCCGGCCTACAACCAAACTGAAGATCCAAGCCTGATTTAAATTTGGGGGGAAGTTCAAAACAGAACCTGGAGGAACAGAAGGCGGAGAACCCGGTTAGCTGCTCATCCTACCTGCGGGCCCGGAAAACCCTGGTAGCCTCTGGGACCCAGTTTGCCAAGGCCACTCTCGCCCTGCAAAACAGAGAGAAAAAATGTGGATTTATGCAAAGAAATACCCAGAATTCCCAGATGTCTCTCTGTGTGTGACATGTGCAAAAAGGGGCTGGCTTCACCTTGGTTTTTAATCCCCCTCCCCAGGTACTCCTGAATGGGATGCTGTGGGGGAGGGGCGGGGGGAGAGAGGAGCTGCTGGGAGTTTGCAAATTACCCAGTTCTATCCTAATGCTACCTCTGCGGTCCTTGGTGCTCTTTGAACTGGGCTGTTTCCTCGCGGACGTTTTATTACCCAACTAGGTAACATCATCAGTGCTAGAGGAGAAGGAGGATTGTGGCTTCCTTGGTGCTCTCTGAGCTTGGCTCTTTCCTTGCAGACGTTTTATTACCTAACTTGGTAACATAATCAGGGCTGGAAGTGAGAAGAGGAGGAGGGAGGTGGAGAAAGAGGAGGAGAAGGTGAAAAAGGACTATGGAGTACTGGATGCTCCTTGGGCTTGGTTGTTTCCTTGCAGACATTTTATTACCCAACTAGGTAACGGTGGTAGAAGGGATTGGGGTTTAGAAGGAGGAGGGGGAGGGGGAG
This sequence comes from Notechis scutatus, assembly GCF_049901735.1. NCBI lineage: Eukaryota > Metazoa > Chordata > Lepidosauria > Squamata > Elapidae > Notechis > Notechis scutatus. The sequence continues at coordinate 79,751,624 of NC_142014.1, read as the reverse complement.
AGGAAGAAGAGGAGGAGGAAAAAGAAAAAGAAAAGGATAATGATGATGTTGATGATGATTGTGACTTCCTTGGTGCTCTCTGAGCTTGGTCGTTTCCTTGCAGACGTTTTATTACCCAACTAGGTAACATCATCAGTGCTGAAAGGGAGTGGGGTCTGCTCTCTTTATATGCTAGAGACCTGTCCTCTACACTTGTCTTCCATAAACTGTTGTAACTTCAAATGGTCACTAAACGAATGTTGTAAGTCAAAAATTATAATGCCTGCATTATAATTTCAATGAAAGTTATTTTCGAAGAGAAAAAATGCCCTTTTCTTACATAGCCCTCCACATTGCTGGCCTCCTTTACCTGACGCGTTGAACCCCTCGCCTTCAAGGTTTGTCCCAACCAGGTGAGGACTTACCTTGTTGCCTTTGTTCCCGGGGGCACCTGGCTTTCCCTGAAGGAGAAAAAGACAAGGACGACACAAACGTTGTCAGAGATTTCCTTGTGTGGCTCGGATCAGCCATTGATCACAACTGGACGAAAGAAGGAATCGATGCAATGTTTTCCCAGAATGCCAGCAACATTTAGTCATTTTTTCAGCCCCCGACTCCATACCTCCCACCCCAGGCTGGCTCAAATGTAATGCAGCGAGGCATAAGAACCCCATCGGGTTGCAAAAAACAGTGGATTTATAAACAAACATAAATGGAAAAAAAAATGGTGTCCAAAAGCTACCAACTGAGATACTTTTTATACAGTAAAATAGAATAGACCCTTCCCTTCAAGTATTGATGATGTTCCCTAGCTGGGTCATGAAACGTCTGCAAAAAACAACCAAGGACTCCACAGTTATCCATCTTCTTCCACCCCCTCTCCTCCTCCTGTCTGCCAAATGAATGGTTGTAAGTCAAAGATTACTTCAACTGGGCTTCTTAAAAGTGATATTTCTACTCTCTCTCCCTCCCTCCCTCCCTCCCTCCCCCCTCATTTCCAAGGCAAACCCACCTCTGCTCCGAAAGATCCAGTAGGGCCTCTTGGTCCCATCGATCCAGTCCGGCCTCTTTTCCCCCGTTCTCCCTGAAAACGGAATATTTTCAGTGAATATCACCAGGCTGGAAACTTTGGGCTTGGACAACCTTGAACTACGCCGCCTACGGTTGGACTTCAACTCCACGGGGTCAGTTGTACCAGAACCACGGTGCTTAGCGGTTCTGTTCACTATTAAACCGTCTTTCCAATCAGCCTCCATGTTTCCAGCTTCTTTCTCCTGGCTTGGAACGGAACCAGATGGATATTTCTTCCAACCATACTGTAGCTCGCCTTGCCAGCGTGGCAGTTTTCTCCTTGGAAATTCCTCCCTTAAGCCATTGCTTTCTGCTCGAGCGTTTGTCTGGGGTTCATCCCTGCTTATCTAAATGTTGGTAGCTGGAGAGAGGATGTGTTCAGGTCTTGCCCAATTTGGCTATAAACATGGGGTCTTTCATCCTGAGATTGCCTCGAACGCTTTAATGGCTATTTTAAGAGATTTGCTTAAGCCAGGGGTCGCCAATGGCCAGTCCAAGGACTGGCACCTCGGTCCATGGCATGCCAGAACCCAGGCTGCGCAAAGAAGCCAGGCCCCACCTGCGGGATGCAGGCATCATGCAAAACCACACTTCCCTCCGGTCCATGGAAAAAAAAACAACTTTCTCCATGGAACCGGTCGCCGGTGCCCAAAAGATTGGGAGCCGCTATGCCAAGCGATTCATTCGCTCTTTCTTTGCAATAATTTTTAACGTTTTATTCAACAACGTTAAAATACAAATTTCAAAAAAAGAAAAGAAAGAAATACAAAAACAAAGCAAAACTAAACAACACATTGCAAAAATAAATATTTATAAAAAAACCTGTAACCCCCCACACTCATATGGACCTAAACCTGTGTTGACTGACATGTCCCCCCGTTGACACTGATGCTAAATAGCTAAAACCACAAATATCTGAAGTCAAGAATAATAATTCCCACCCACAGCTTATGGACTTCTAAAACTCTGTGTTTGACCTGACATCTGCCTATGATATAACAACCGTGTGACAAACTGAATGTTCTGAGTCAGCTCACCAAACACGACAAACACTCTGAAGTGAACACACAAGTGAGATTCATTTTTTACTGTAGGGCGGGCTTGGTGCTGCAGAAGATACTGTAAATCTCTCATCGAGTGGATGCTGGTCTCCACTACTCTGTCTTGGTCAGAGGAGAACTGAATCACTGGTCTGTCACATCTATTCAGACCTGGGCTGTTGTCTCCACTGCCGGACAGACCTAGGGTCCCCCTCCTCTCTCTGCCAGCGGTGCCTCTTCCATCCAAGGCCCACGGCTCGCATGATTGTCCCACCACCTCCTCCTCCTCCTACCTCCTGATGCAGTTCCTGGAGGGGCCGGTGGCTGACACACCACAACACTGAACAACGGCAGAGATTCACATAACAACGGTGGCAAGGAAGGTCATAAAACGGGGCGAAGCTCACTTAACCGTTTCGCTTAGTGGCCGAAAGGTGAGGCTCCGTTGGGGTCATAAGTCGAGGACTAGCTGGCTTTCTTTCTGCGATGCTGTTTTGAATTTCCAAGCTAAATTTCCACCCCTCGGGGGTCCTCCCAATGCTACCTGTATCCATGAGACTTAGCCAAGATTGCTGGGTTATCTGAAGTCCTTAAGACTTCTACCTCAAACAAGGAATGTTTTAGAATGAACTGACTTATTTTTCTTTCTCTCTCTCTCTCTCTCTATAGAACAGGGTTTGGGTCACACTAACCTGGATTAAACGCCACGATGGCTTAGATTTGCACGCCTGCCTAAGTGACCCAGTAATAGCCTGTCTCAAAATGATACAGGAAGATAATTCTCTGTCCATTTTCCAATTTTACCTGCCTAGTTACTTTGTTCATTTTGTCTTTCAGGGGTTGTTGCCGCTCCTTGAAAAAGCTCTTTTCTTCCTCTAGCAAAAGCACCGTCGGCTCGGAAAACACAAATTCGGTCAAACGTTGCGGCTACGTTTTACGTTCCAAGGGGTAAAAAGTTTCTTTTTTTCCCCCCTCTTCGGAGATCTTGGCAGCGTACAGGAAATACTCGACTTACAACCATAATGGAGCCCAGGCATTCTTGCTGCTAAGCGAGACAGTCGTTAAGTGAGTTTTGTTCCATTTTATACGACCTGACTTGCCTCAGTTGCTAAGCGAATGGCAGAAGTTTGTTAAGTTAGTCACGCAGTCGTTAAGTGAATCTTGCCTTCCCCCATTGACCTTGCTGGTCGCACAAAGGGATCTTGAACCTTGAACTCCTGACAGTCGGCAGAATTAGCCTGCAATACTGCAGTCTCACTACTGAGCCACCACGGCTCTTCCTTCCTTCCTTCCTTCCTTCCTTCCTTCCTTCCTTCCTTCCTTCCTTCCTTCCTTCTCTTCCTTCCTCCCTCCCTCCTTCCCTCCCCCCTCCCTTCCTTCTTTCCTTCCTCCCTTCCTCCCCTTCCCTTCCCTTCCCTTCCCTCCCCTTCCCTTCCATTCTTTCCTTTCCTTTCCTTTCCTTTCCTTTCCTTTCCTTTCCTTTCCTTTCCTTTCCTTTCCTTTCCTTTCCTTTCCTTCCCTTCCCTTCCCTTCCCTTCCCTTCCCTTCCTTTCCTTTCCTTTCCTTTCCTTTCCTTTCCTTCCCTTCCCTTCCCTTCCATCCTTTCCTTTCCTTTCCTTTCCTTCCCTTCCCTTCCCTTCCCTTCCCTTCCATTCTTTCCTTTCCTTTCCTTTCCTTTCCTTTCCTTTCTTTTCTTTTCCTTCCCTTCCTTTCCTTTCCTTTCCTTTCCTTTCCTTTCCTTTCCTTTCCTTTCCTTTCCTTTCCTTTCCTTTCTTTTCTTTTCCTTCCTTCCCTTCCCTTCCTTCCATTCTTTCCTTTCCTTTCCTTTCCTTTCCTTTCCTTTCCTTTCCTTTCCTTTCCTTTCCTTTCTTTTCTTTTCTTTTCTTTTCTTTTCCTTCCCTTCCCTTCCCTTCCATTCTTTCCTTTCCTTTCCTTTCCTTTCCATTTTCCTTTCCTTTCCTTTCCTTTCCTTTCCTTTCCTTTCCTTTCCTTTCCTTTCCTTTCCTTTCCTTTCCTTTCCTTTCCTTTCCTTTCCTTTCCTTTCCTTTCCTTTCCTTCCTTTCCACTTACCAATAGCCTTTAGACAGATATACTGCTTCACAAGTGCTTTTACAGCCCTCTCTAAGTGGTGTACAGAGTCAGCCTCTTGCCCCCCAACAATCAGGGTCCTCATTTTACCCACTTCGGAAGGCCGAGTTAATCTTGAGCTGGTCAGGATCGAACTCCTGACAGTCGGCAGAGTTAGCCTGCAATACTACAGTCTCACTACTGAGCCACCACGGCTCTTCCTTCCTTCCTTCCTTCCTTCCTTCCTTCCTTCCTTCCTTCCTTCCTTCCTTCCTTCCTTCCTTCCTTCCTTCCTTCTTTCCTTCCTTCCTTCCTTCCTTCCTTCCTTCCTTCCTTCCTCCCTCCCTCTCTCCCTCCCATCCTTCCTGATCTTCTTTCCTTTCTCATCAAAACCAAACCTCCATCTTTCCCTCCTTCCCTCCCTCCCTCCCCTCCCTCCCTTCCTTCCTTCCCTTCCCTTCCCTTCCCTTCCCTTCCCTTTCCCCTTACCAATAGCACTTGGACATATACTGCTGCCCAGTGCTTTTACAGCCCTCTCTAAGCAGTTTACAGAGTCAGCCTATCACCCCCCCCCAACCATCTGGGTCCTCATTTTACACACCTCGGAAGGACGGAAGGCTGAGTCAACCTGGAGCCTGGTGAGAATCGAACTGCCAAAGCGCCGGCAGCTGGCAATCAGCAGAATTAGCCTGCAGTACTGCATTCTAACCACTGAGCCATCACAGCTCATGGGGACCGAGGAGCATCTAATCACTGAGATTCTGTGAGAATCTTACGTCCTTTATTTTATTTATTTATTTATTTATTTGATTTGCCAATTGTTTACAAGATAATAACTATAAGTGTATACATAGTTGTGAATACATGAAATGGGTACATATAAGAAAAATAAAAGAAGAATAAGAGAAACAATAGGACAGGGACGGTAGGCACGTTGGTGCGCTTATGCACGCCCCCTACAGACCTCTTAGGAAAGGGGTGAGGTCAATAGTAGACAGTCTAAGGTTAAAGTTTTTGGGGTTTGGGAAGAAACTACAGAGTCGGGTAGAGTATTCCAGACATTGACCACTCTATTGCTGAAGTCGTATTTCCTGCAATCAAGTTTGGTGCAGTTAACTTTGAGTTTGTATCTGTTGTGTGCTCTTGTGTTGTTATGGTTGAAGCTGAAGTATTCATTGACAGGTAAGTCATTGCAATGTGTGATAAGGTATTCTACAACGAGTAGAGGAGTGGAGAACTTCCATCTACCTTGTCTACCTGTAGCCCAGGGGTGTCCAACCTTGGCAACTTTAAGACTTGTGGACTTCAACTCCCAGAGTTCCTCAGCCAGCAAAGCTTGTTGAAGTCCACAAGTCTTAAAGTTGCTAAGGTTGGACACCCCTGCTGTAGCCGTTCGTGTCTTGGTGAATGGTGAGATTTGGGAATGGGGCCACGAACTCTAAAGGCTGCTTACCTTTTGCCCAGGTACTCCTGGGGGGCCTGGAAACCCCCTTTCTCCCTGGGAACCTGGGATACCAGCATTACCACGAATTCCTTGTATGCCTTGTGCTCCAGCCGGCCCAGGTAGCCCGGGTTCACCCTGGTGGAAAGGAACCGCAATCAGGTGACGAACAAGGTATTGTGGGGAGGAAAAGTCTAATTGTCAACTTGTAAAACATTCCTATGCTGGTTTCCAAGTTGCCATACAAAAGAGAGGTAAAAAAAAAAAGGCCAAAGATTAGTTATTATCATGCAGGGGTGGGATTCTACAGGTTCGCACCTATTCACTAGAACCGGTTGTTAGAAGAAATTACTGGGCTAATCCTGTAAGGAAGGCAGGAAGGAAACATTCTGGTGTTGCTTAGAGAAACTGCCTCTCCATTAACCCTTATTACATTCTTGGCAGGACTGGACTTCCTGTCTCTGGAACTTCTCTGGAGTTTTTTCCCCCTCCTTTGCTGGTACTTTGCTTGTGTGGAGTGACCAATGGCACTGAAAAAAGTGACTTATGACCATTTTTCACACTTACGACTGTTGCAGAATCCCCACAGTCATGAGAGGCCAGGGGAGGAGATGCGTGCCTCGATGTGAGTGATGTTGAGTTGGCCACGCCCAGCCAGTCACATGACCATCAAGCCATGCCCACCAACTAAGCCACGCCCACAGAACCGGTTGTTAAAAAAATGGAACCCCACCTCTGTTATCATGCAATCAAAGGACTTCCCCTTTTTAACAAATGTCACAACTGCTACCTGGATTGTTTTGACCTCATTTTGGGATGTCCCTGAGAATACCATTTAGGTCCCCAAACTACATCGTCAAAAACACGGCCACAAATTTCTCACTGCACCAACCTTACGTCCAGGAGCTCCACCTTGGCCAACTGGACCACGGAAACCAATTCCTGGTTCTCCCTTGAAAGCAGATTAAAAAAAAGGGGGAGACATCAACTCATTGACAATTGGCACCTCCAAATTCTGGTGGTAAGGCTAAGACAAAGGATCTTGTTCTCCACTCAGAATAGATTTATCTATTATGTATATTTTTTGCTATTATTTATCTATATATTTATAGTATTTATCTCTATTTTTATCTCTATTTTTTATGTTTATCCATATTTTTATGTTATTATTAGCCTGAGGATGAGTTCTAGTCCCGCCTTAGGCACAAAAGCCAGCTGGGTGACTTTGGGCCAATGACCAGGAGACAGTGAGTTCTAGTTTCACCTTCGGCATGAAAGTCGGCTGGATGACTTTGGGCCAATCACCAGGAGACGGTGAGTTCTAGTTTCACCTTAGGCATGAAAGCCGCCTGGATGACTTTGGGCCAATCACCAGGAGACGGTGAGTTCTAGTTTCACCTAAGGCATGAAAGCCGCCTGGGTGACATTGGGCCAGTTCCTCTCTCCTAACCCAACCCACCTCACAAGGTTGTTGTTGTGGGGAAAATAAGAGGAAGAAAGTGTGTTAGTTTTGTTTGCTGCCTTGAGCTATTTGGAAAGATAATAGAGGTGGGATATAAATAAACAAATACAGTAAGTATGCAAATCTTGGCTAGTGCTAATTGTGGTTAGTTTTTTTATTGGGGCTTAGGCAAAAAACCCAAACAAACGAACAGTGCAGTTAGTTTATAGCTGACTGTCTTGTGCAAACCAGGACATAAACTAACATATGATATAAACCAGGCTGGTAAATTGAATATTTCCCTTAAATCAGCAATTTTCAACGGCTTGCTCACCCAGAGAGAATCCCTCCCTTTAAAACCCAGTTTTCCTTACCTTTTGACCGACTTCACCGTCGTTGCCCTTGCTTCCCTGGAAAACACAAAAGGAAACAGGTAAGTTTCTAGTCCTCAACACATTTGGTTTGACAGGCAGTAGAATATTGCCCTGGATGAGACGCAAACTGTGAATAGCATCAAGGAGGATTCCCCAAGGAAGGAGAGTGCAATTTTACACATCTCTTTACCTTCCCAGAGTAACTTTGTTTAAAATATCAAGCCACTGTATATAAACAGAATGCAAATTCACCCTCCCATCTAGCACGGATGATGTTACCTAGTTGGGTCGTGAAATGTCTGCAAGAAAACCACCAAGCACAGAAAGCACCAAGGACCCCACAGTTGTTCCTCCTCCTCCTCCTCCTCCTCCTCCTCCTCCTCCTCCTCCTCCTCCTCCTCCTCCTCCTCCTCCTCCTCCTCCTCCTCCTCCTCCTTTCTGCAAACCCCATTCCCTTCTAACACTGATGACGTTACCTAGCTGGGTCGTGAAACGTCTGCAAGAAAACAATCAAACTCTGAGAGCACCAAGGACCTCACAGTTCCTCCTCCTCCTCCTCCTTTCTGCAAAATCTACTCCCTTCTAATACTGATGACGTTACCTAGTTGGGTCGTGAAACGTCTGCAAGAAAACCACCCAGGTCAGAGAGCACCAAAGACTTCACAGTTCAACCCTGAGCTTAAAAAAAAACCTCTTCTATCGAAATCACAGTTTGTTCAACAAACATGACAAACAAACCAGGGGTTAGTGTGAGGTGAGTATCACATCCACATTCTGAAGGAGTTGGCTTCTCCCAGAGGGAGTCTTTTTGCGATCGTACGCACCTTTTAAGATGCGCCTCACTTCTGATTCTATTCCCGTGGGGGCTGAAATGCTCTGCATTGCCTTTGTGAGAACTTGTGCAAAAGGGGGATTGTGTCAGGCACAAAAGATCAGCGTTCATTTGCAGTTCAGAAAGGATGTATTGCTAAGCCCTTGCATGAGAATCTAGTCAGCTAAAGTGTCAACTCGTAAAGCACTCCTATGCATGTTTCCGAGTTGCCATGAGCAGGAGGGGGGGTGGAAAACCTGAAGGAGCAGTACGGCAATTAAAAACAGAAGTACATTCCACGCTTATCTTACAAAGATTGCCGCTAAGCTACTGGATCTTCTGCCCTCGAAAATCCTTCATTGTTTAGTTTAGTTTAGTTTATTGTCACTGCACCTCGTACAACGAAATCAAACACCATCTTCAGTGCACATCAGGAACATGAAAACAAACACAAACACACATCCTTCACCCTCCACACATTGAACCGAAAACTCCCGACACCGCACTAACACTGCACTATACAGCAGAATTCAAACAAGCTACTGCCCTGGGATAGAAGCTGTTTTTCAGCCTATAGGTGAAACTTGAAAAATTAGAATATCGTGCAAAAGTTCTTTTATTTCAGTAATGCAACTTAAAAGGTGAACCTAATATATGAGATAGACTCATTACATGCAAAGCAAGATAGTTCAAGCCGTGATTTGGCATAATTGTGATGATGATGGCTTACAGCTCATGAAAACCCCAAATCCACAATCTCAGAAAATTAGAATATTACATGCAATCAAATAAAACAAGGATTTTACATAGAACAATATCGGACCTCTGAAAAGTATAAGCATGCATATGTACTCAGGACTTGGTTTGGGCCCCTTTTGCAGCAATTAATGTCTCAATGTGGCGTGGCGTGGAAGCTATCAGCCTGTGGCACTGCTGAGGTGTTATGGAAGACCAGGATGCTTCAGTAGCGGCCTTCAGCTCTTCTGCATTATTTGGTCTCATGTCTCTCATCTTTCTCTTGGCAATGCGCCATAGATTCTCTATGGGGTTCAGGTCAGGTGAGTTTGCTGGCCAATCAAGCACAGTAATCCCACGGTCATTGAACCAGGTTTTGGTGCTTTTGGCAGTGTGGGCAGGTGCCAAGTCCTGCTGGAAAATGAAGTCAGCATCCCCATAAAGCTCGTCTGCGGAAGGAAGCATGAAGTGCTCCAAAAACTCCTGGCAGATGGCTGCATTGACCCTAGACTTAATGAAGCACAGTGGACCAACAGCAGCAGATGACATGGCTCCCCAAATCAACACAGACTGTGGAAGCTTCACACTGGACTTCAAGCCTCTTGCAGTGTGTGCCTCTCCATTCTTCCCCCAGACTCTGGGTCCTTGGTTTCCAAATGAGATGCAAAAGTTGCTCTCATCAGAAAAGAGGACTGTGGACCACTGAGCAACAGACGAGGTCTGTTTTTCTTTAGCCCAGGTAAGACGCTTCTGATGTTGTTTGTTGTTCAGGAGCAGCTTGACAAGCGGAATACGACATTTGAAGCCCATGTCCAGGATCCGTCTGTGTGTGGTGGCTCTTGATGCGCTGACTCCAGCCTCAGTCCACTCCTTGTGAAAGTCCCCAACACTTTTGAATGGCCTTTTCCTGACAATCCTCTCCAGGCTGAGGTCATCCCTGCTGCTTCTGCACCTTTTTCTTCCACACTTTTCCCTTCCACATAACTTTCTATTCATGTGCTTTGATACAGCACTTTGGGAACATCCAACTTCTTTTGCAATTACCTTTTGAGGCTTTCCCTCCTTATGGAGGGTGTCAGTGATGGTTTTCTGCACAACTGTCAGGTCAGCAGTCTTTCCCATGATTGTGATTCCTACTGAACCAGACTGAGAGACCATTTAAAGGCTCAGGAACCCTTTGCAGGTGTTATGGCTGAATTAGCTGATTAGAGTGGGACACTTTAAGCCCAGAAAATTGAACCTTTTCACAATATTCTAATTTTCTGAGATTGTGGATTTGGGGTTTTCATGAGCTGTAAGCCATAATCATCACAATTATGGCAAATCACGGCTTGAACTATCTTGCTTTGTATGTAATGAGTCTATCTCATATATTAGGTTCACCTTTTAAGTTGCATTACTGAAATAAAAGAACTTTTGTATGATATTCTAATTTTTCGAGTTTCACCTGTATTTGTCCTTGTTTTTATTATTCTCCTGTACTGTCTGCCAGATGGTAATAGTTCAAAAAAAGGGTGCCCAGGATGAGATGGATCTTTGAGAATGCTTTGAACTTTCTTAAGGCAGCAGGAGCTCTAAAGCTCTTCCAAAGAGGGGAGAGGGCAACCCATGATCTTCTGGGCAATGACATTAACCCTCTGGAGCGCTGTCCTATCTGCCACTGTGCAATTGGCAAACAGGTGCAGAAAGTTAAGATACTCTCTCTGGTGCAGCGGTAGAAGGTCCCCAACAGTTTTCCATTCCGTTGTTATTTCCTGAGAAGTCTCAGGTAATATAATCTCTGCTGGACCCTTTTGACCAGGGCTACAATGTGGGCACCCCAGGTCAGGTCCTCTTTTAGGGTAACACC
>NC_142014.1:79690816-79735816 GCF_049901735.1 Notechis scutatus | reverse complement strand
AAGGGAATGCTGCGTTTTTCATGTCTACTAAGTATTTACCTTAATCCTCTTTGCTCCTTGAGCTCCAGGATAAGGCTGAAAGAAAAATGAATAAATGAACAAGTGAGTCAGCGACTAAATAAATGATGAAATTATCTGTAGGAGGAAGAACGCATTAGCAATCAAATTCCATAGCAGGCTTGTCAGTTTGGTCGAGGGCCACCCAAACTTGGTTACTTTTAAGACTTGTGGACTTCAAGTCCCCGAGGTCCCAAGTTGGACATCCCTTGTTTTGGGGGTACCTGTGGTGGCCAAGGAAATACTTCCCTCAGACCCTCCCTCCTTTTCATTATAGTCTCCTTCCTTCCTTCCTTCCTTCCTTCCTTCCTTCCTTCCTTCCTTCCTTCCTTCCTTCCTTCCTTCCTTCCTTCCTATCTTGCCTGTCCTTCTTTCCTTCCTTCCCTGTTCTTCCTTCCCGGTCCTTCCTTCCTTCCTTACCCCTCCAATCTTCCTTCCTTCCTTCCTTCCTTCCTTCCTTCCTTCCTTCCTTCCTTCCTTCCTTCCTTCCTTCCTTCCTTCCTTGCTCCCTCCCTCCCTCCCTCCCTCCCTCCCTCCATCTCTCCCTTTTCTTCTTTTTCCTTCCCTAATCCTTCTCTTTTCTTCTTCCTTCCCCTCTTTCCTTCTTTTTCCTCCCTTGCTCTCCTCCCATCTTCCCTTCTTTTTCTTCCTCTTTCCTCTTTCTCCTTTCTCCTTTCCTGTCCCTCTCTTGGATGCTCAGCACCCCGGGGCCAGTGGTGGTATTCCAGTTTTTTTTACCTACCAGTTCTGTGGGTGTGGCTTGCTTGGTGGGCGTGGCAGAAGATAACTGCAAAATCCCCCCTTCCCTCCTCAACCCTCTAACCTGCTTTCCAGCTCCGTTCTCCTGGGCAGGGCAACCAAAGAAGACCCAGCCGATCAGCTGGGACTCAATGGGAGGTGAAGAATAGATGGGGTTGGCAGGGCCAGTCAGAGGTGGGATTGGCCGGTTCTCCGAACTACTCAACATTTCCGCTACCGGTTCTCCAGAACCTGTCAGAACCGGCTGAATGCCACCTCTGCCCTGGCCCATTTTTGGCTGGCAGAGGCACTGCAGGCTGATCCTTTGCTGTTTCTAAGGGGGCTCCCAGGCCACATCTAAGCACCCTTTAGTTTGACACCCCAGTATAGACATTTAACAGACCAGGTCTAGCCCCAGCCTTGACGGACCAATGCAGGGGTGGGATTCTCCCAGTTCTCACCTATTCTCTAGAACCGGTTGTTAACATTCTAAGCAGTTCGAAGAACCAGTTGTTAGAAGAAATTACTGGGCTAATCCTGTAAAGAAGGCAGGAAGGAAACATTCTGGTGTTGCTTACAGAAACTGCCTCTCCGTTAACCCTTATTCCATTCTTGGCAGGACTGGACTTCCTGTTTCTGGAACTTCTCTGGAGTTTTTTTTTTCTTCCTTTGCTGGTACTTTGCTTGTGTGGAGGGACCATTCAAAGTTATAATTAAAGTGACTTATGACCATTTTTCACCCTTACGACTGTTGCAGCATCCCCACAGTCACGAGAGGCCAGGGGAGGAGATGCGTGCCTCGATGTGAGTGATATTGAGGTGGTCACATCCAGCCAATCACATGACCACTGAGCCACGCCCACCAACTAAGCCACGCCCACAGAACCGGTTGTTTAAAAATAATTGAATCCCACCCCTGGACCAATGCAATGTCGTAAGAAGGCAGGTTGGGGCTCAGCTTCAATCCTCTAACCTCTGTAGAGAGACACCGTCCTGCTTCATACTCACCCCATAATTCCACCAGTGTCCTACTTGGGGTTCCCCGACTTCAAGAGCCCCTGGAGAGTGGACCTGTACAAGCACAACAAGAACACAAGGCAGAACGGTGGTAAAAGCAAATGTAGGATTTCTGGAAGGCGGAGAGGAAGAGGAAGAGGGAATTCTTACGGGTGGGGGCAAATTCTCCACCTTCCTTCGAACTCGGAGGATGCTTTCGGGGTGGAGACGCGGCTCTTCGTCCTGCCGGCGAGAAGAAGCTCAGTTCAGTTTAAACATCTTGGCCTACAGTCTCCTTTTTATAGGCCTTCCACCACCAACTCTACAGTTCCAAGAGAGAGGGAAGGAGAACGGGGAAAGAGAGGAGAGAGGGAAGGAGAATGGGGAAGAGAGGAGAGGAGAGAGGGAAGGAGAGTGGGGAAGAGTGGAGGGGAGTGGAGGGGAGAGGAGAGAAGAGAGAAGAGAGAAGAGAAGAGAAGAGAAGAGAAGAGAGAAGAGAAGAGAAGAGAAGAGAAGAGAAGAGAGAAGAGAAGAGAGAAGAGAAGAGAGAAGAGAAGAGAGAAAGAGAAGAGAAAGAAGAGAAGAGAAGAGAGAAGAGAGGAGAGAAGAGAGAAGAGAGAAGAGAAGAGAAGAGAAGAGAGAAGAGAAGAGAGAAGAGAAGAGAAGAGAAGAAAAGAAAAGAGAAGAAAGAAGAGAAGAGAGAAGAGAATGGAATGGAATAGAATGGAAAATAGAATAGGGAATAGAAAGGAAGGGAAAGGAAGGGAAGGGAAGGGAAGGGAAGAGAAGAGAAGAGAAGAGAAGAGAAGAGAAGAGAAGAGAAGAGAAGAGAAGAGAAGAGAAGAGAAGAGAAGAGAAGAGAGACTAATCTATATTACAGTACAATGGACATATCATAGGAACACCAAAAGGGCCAGGATGGGGACAGCTCCTTTCTGGGTTGTCACTATGAATCGATACTTATTTAATGATCTATTAATCAATCAAAACTGTCATACCAGAACATGTCCTCTTCTTTGGAAGAGCATCATTAGGTGATTTCTGATTCATGCAAACTAAAATTTCCCCTTTTGGCTGCAAAAAGATGGGGATGATTAATTTCTTTCTTTCTTTCCTTTTCTCTTTTTTGCAGCCAAGACAAATTGTTCCTCATTTTGTAATTTCACCAAATAGATCTGTTTCAGTCCCCCTTATGCTACTTCAGGGATTCCTGGGACCTCTGGTGTCCTCCACTTTCCAGAGCCTGTCATCTTTTGCAAATTAATATTTTGTTCCACATACTCATCCATCCACATTTCTTCCCTCCCTGGCTTTGTCTTCTATGGGTCCTTGGTGCTCTCTGAGCTGGGTGGTTTCCTTGCAGACATTTCATGACCAAACTAGGTAACATCATCAGTGCTAGAAGGGAGGAGGAGGAGGAGGAGGAGGAGGAGGAGGAGGAGGAGGAGGATTGTGGCTTCCTTGGTGCTCTCTGAGCTGGGTGGTTTCCTTGCAGACATTTCATGACCAAACTAGGTAACATCATCAGTGCTAGAAGGGAGCGTGCTTTGTCCTCTTTTTATATACAAGTGTACACACAAACACACACACACACTGCCCTGTAAGTGTTGGTAGGACTAGGAATGTTTCTGGGTCGTTGTATATAAGCTTGTTATGTAAACACAGCAAACTCTACTTCCTTGTAGCACTGATGATGCTACCTAGTTGGGTTATGAAACTTCTGTAAGAGACCCCACAATTTTTCTCCTCTTTCTTCCTCCTCCTCCCCCTCCTCCTCTTCCCCCTTCCCCTTCCCCTCCCCTCCATAAATTCCACTCCCTTCTAGCACTGATATTGTTCCCTACTTGGGCCATGAAACGTCTGCCAAAAACAAAACAAAACCCAAGCTCTGAGAGCACCAAGGATCTCACAGTCCATATCCTCCTCTTGCTTCTCTTCTTCCTCTTTCTCCTCCTTCTCTCCACAAACCCCACTCCCTTTTAGCACTGATGATGTCCCCTAGTTGGGTGACAAAACAGCAGCTCAGAGAGCGCCAGGGACTCCATGGTTCAACCCCAAGTGACAGATATTCTCTTCCTATGGGTTAGTGTTCAAATCAAATCTTCCTCCCCTTCTCCCCCCATTCTCCTTCTCTCTTCTCTCCCATTCTCCTTCTCTCTCTCCTCCCCATTTCTCTCCCTCTCCCCTTCTCCTTCTCTCCTCTCCTCCCCATTCTCCTTCTTCTTCATCTCCCCATTCTCCTCTCCCATTCCTTCTCTTCTCCCCCATTCCTTCTCTCCTCTCCTCCCCATTCTCCTTCTCTCTCTCCCTCTCCCTCCCATTCTCCTTCTCTCTCTCTCCTCCCCATTCTCCTTCTCTCCTCTCCTCCCCCATTCTCCTTCTCTCTCCTCCCTCCCTTCTCCTCCTCTCCTTCTCTCTTCTCCTCCCCCTCTCCTTCTCTCTCCCTCTCTCCTTCTCCCTCTCCTTCTCCTTCCTCTCCTTCTCTCCTCTCCTCTTCTCCTTCTCTCCTCTCCTCCCTTCTCCTTCTCTCCCTCTCCTCCCCATTCTCCTTCTCTCCTCTCCTCCCCCTTCTCCTCTCTCCTCTCCTCCTTCTCTCCTCTCCTTCTCCTTCTCTTCTCCTCCCCCCTTCTCCTTCTCCTCTCCTCCCCTTCTCCTTCTCTCCTTCTCCCCCTTCTCCCCCTCTTCTCCTCCCCCATTCTCCTTCTCTCCTCTCCTCCCTTCTCCTTCTCTCCTCTCCTCCCCATTCCTTCCTCTCTCCTCCCATTCTCCTTCTCCTCCCCCCTTCTCCTCCCCCTCTCTCCTTCTCTCCTCTCTCTCCCCATTCTCCTTCTCTCTCCCCCATTCTCCTCTCTCCCTTCCCTCTCCTTCTCTCCTCCTCCCATTCTCCTTCCCTCTTCTCCTCCCCATTCTCCTTCTCTCTTCCTCTCCTCCTCCTCCTTCCTCCTCTCCTCCCCATTCTCCTTCTCTCTTCTCCTCCCCATTCTCCTTCTCTCCTCTCCTCCACTTCTCCTTCTCTCCTCTCCTAATCTGAGGACTACCACCTTGTTGGGGAAATTAATCATCTTGAAGATGCCTAGATGAAAAAAGCTAATCATCTCCAATTGTCCTAGAAATTTATACCAGGGTGGGCTTTTAAGGAAAGGCCTCTCTCAGTGATTTTATAGCCCTTGTGTTTAATTTTAAAGGGTGGGTAATTAGTGAAAAGTACTTGATCTTAATCTCTTACTCTGGTCTTAATTTCACACGCACTGCCCACCAGACGCTGGAGTGATTTAAAACCCCTCCAAAATTAGGATTAAAGAAGATCCTTGTGGGTGGCGAAGGCAGCATTTTATGACCGGTTGAGATTGATAATTATTCTCGATACTGAATTCGGAAAGGAAGGAAGACCCACGTGGGGCTGTTTGAAAAAGATGTAAAAACCTTGCGCTTTCACCAAATCTCTTCTCGAGAGATTGAATAAACGGTTTGACAGAGCTAGTAGAAATATTTTTGGAACTGAAGAAAGAAGGAAAGTGAAGAAACTCCACTAAAAGGATATTTTATCCTCTCTTTGCAATTCAGTCCCAAAAGATAAGAAAAACAAAACAAAACAGACGTAGGGCTGATATATATATACAGAAGCCTGATGATGGCAGATGAGATTCTGCCGAAATGTTGCTACAACTTTAAAAGCACAACTACAATGACGTGGGAAAATACCCGAACAAAGCTGAATGCCATACATGTAAGTACCCGCGAAAACTTTAAGACTTACTAGCATTCATTTAGTGACCGTTTGAAGTTACATGACCAGCCCTGAAAAGGTGATTTGCCATCAGTCCTCAGACTTACGACCATTACAGCTTCCTCACCGTCACATGGTCCAAAATTCTGGCTCTTGGCAGCTGGTGTATATTTACAACGATTGCAACAAAAATAGCTGGCTGAGAAATTCTGGAAGCTGCCTGAGTCTTCAAAGTTCCCAAGTTTGGAGATCATGGAGTAAGGCACCAGGTTAGAAAGCATGAGATAGCGAGTTCTAGTCCGCCTTAAAGCACAAAAGCAGGTTGGGCCAATCACCAGGAGTTGGGGAGTTCTAGTCCCGCCTTAAAGCACAAAACAGGTTGGGCCAATCACCAGGAGTCGGGAGTTCTAGTCCCGCCTTAAAGCACAAAAGCAGGTTGGGCCAATCACCAGGGAGTCGGGGAGTTCTAGTCCCGCCTTAAAGCACAAAAGCAGGTTGGGCCAATCACCAGGAGTCGGGAGTTCTAGTCCCGCCTTAAAGCACAAAAGCAGGTTGGGCCAATCACCAGGAGTCGGGGAGTTCTAGTCCCGCCTTAAAGCACAAAAGCAGGTTGGGCCAATCACCAGGAGTTGGGGAGTTCTAGTCCCGCCTTAAAGAGCACAAAAGCAGTTGGGCCAATCACCAGGAGTCGGGGTTCTAGTCCCGCCTTAAAGCACAAAAGCAGGTTGGGCCAATCACCAGGAGTCGGGGAGTTCTAGTCCCGCCTTAAAGCACAAAAGCAGGTTGGGCCAATCACCAGGAGTTGGGGAGTTCTAGTCCCGCCTTAAAGCACAAAAGCAGGTTGGGCCAATCACCAGGAGACGGGGAGTTCAGTCCCGCCTTAGCAGACAGGGTTCTCCCTGACACAAAAGCAGGTTGGGCCAATCACCAAGAGTTGGGGAGTTCTAGTCCCGCCTTAAAGCACAAAAGCAAGTTGGGCCAATCACCAGGAGACAGGAGTTCTAGTCCGCCTAAGCACAAAAGCATTGCCAATCACCAGAGTGGGAGTTCTAGTCCGCCTTTAAAGCACAAAAGCAGGTTGGGCCAATCACCAAGAGTTGGGGAGTTCTAGTCCCGCCTTAGAGCACAAAAGCAGGTTGGGCCAATCACCAGGAGACGGGGAGTTCTAGTCCCGCCTTAAAGCACAAAAGCAAATTGGGCCAATCACCAGGAGACAGGAGTTCTAGTCCTGCCTTAAAGCACAAAAGCAGGTTGGGCCAATCACCAAGAGTTGGGAGTTCTAGTCCCGCCTTAAAGCACAACAAAAGGTGGCACAAAAACAAATTGGGCCAATCACCAGGAGACAGGAGTTCTAGTCCTGCCTTAAAATCACCAGAGCACAAAAAAAGCAGGTTGGGCCAATCACCAGGAGCAGTTCTAGTCCGCCTTAAAGCACAAAAGCAGGTTGGGCCAATCACCCAGGAGAGTCAGGGAGTTCTAGTCCCGCCTTAAAGCACAAAAGCAGGTTGGGCCAATCACCAGGAGTTGGGGAGTTCTAGTCCCGCCTTAAAGCACAAAAGCAGGTTGGGCCAATCACCAGGAGACGGGGAGTTCTAGTCCCGCCTTAAAGCACAAAAGCAGGTTGGGCCAATCACCAGGAGACAGGGAGTTCTAGTCCCGCCTTAAAAGCACAAAAGCAGGTTGGGCCAATCACCAGGAGTTAGGGAGTTCTAGTCCCACCTTAGGCATGAAAGACGCCTGGGTGACTTTTGGCCAATCACAATGTAGCCGTGAGTTGTAGTCCTGTCTTTAGGCATGAAAGCTGGCTGGGTGACTTTCGGCCAATCACAATGAGGCTGTGAGTTCTAGTCCTGTCTTAGACTGGCCAATCACCAGCAGGCAGTGACTTCTAGTTCCACTTTAGACATAAAAGCCATCTGGGTGACTTTGAGCCAATCACCAGGAGACCATGAGTTGTAGTCCTGCCTGAGGCTTGAAAGCCAGCTGGGTGACTTTGGGCCAATCACTAGGAGACGGCGAGTTCTAGTCCTGCCTTAAGCATGGGAAACTTTGGGCCAGTCCCCCCCTCCCTCCCTCCCTCTCTCTGCCCAACCTACCTCACAGGGTTGTTGTTGTGGGGAAAAATGAGAAGGTGTGTGTTTGCCGCCTTGAGTTTATTTGTAAAAGCAATAAAAGCAGACTACAAATTAAATAAATAACTAATAAATCTAACCATGAGCAAGAGTGCAAAAGCATATATTTTTTTAATAATGGTTTTCTAGCTCATCCGACTTCTCTTACCGTTAATTCTCACTGTTGTGTCCAACATAGGAGAAAATTGCTTTCGTCTTAATGTTTGTGGCGGGCTTGGGAAATTTCCCCCTCGCTTAAAAAGAGACTTCAGCTTCGGCTGTGCCTGAGCGTTGTGGAGCAAAATGTTTATTAATGTCTCCCTCGCAAGTGAATATGCGAATGTATTTTTAACATCACACCGACCGGAGGCAAGGGAGGAATAAAAATAAAAGCTACCCACAATGAACTCTCTGGATTCCTCTGTTTTAATTTGTTGTCCTGCCACTCCAATTCATTTCAAAACCGGAGCGAGGCGTGTGTGTGAATTTCATCTTGTAGTGCTATTCCCCTCATTAAAGGATCTAAACCGGGTTTCCCTGCTCCCGTTTCATGGCTATCCGAGTGGGGATCTCTTTTGAAAACTAGATTTGAGTCTGTGCACCGTACTAGCAAGTCCTCGTTTTACAACGACACCATCTCCTTTTCATGACCCCGTAATCCCTTGCGGGGTGGAGTCTGGGCAACTGAATGGAGCTAGCAGAGTTGTTGTACTGGCCGGATGCCTTTCCTGTCGCCAATACAGAGTCTTGTTCAGGAGATAGATTCTCATTGTGTTCAGAAAGAAAAAATATCTGCCTCTACCCAGGATTGAACTCACAGCCTCTGGATTGTAAGGCAAGAGCTCCACCTTTAGGCCACCACACCACTCTAAATAAGAATAAAGCACCATCATCATCATCATCATTTAACAACCCCATAATCCCTTGCGGGTGGAGTCTGGGCAACTGAATGGAGTTAGCAAAGTGTTTACTGGCCAGATGCTCTTCCTGTCACCAGTGTGGAGTTTTGTTCCGCAGATATATTCTCATTGTGCCCAGAGAGAGAAATAGCCTGATTGGGAAGCGAGAGTTCCACCTTTAGGCCACCGCACTCCCCCCCCTCCTCATTTTACAACTACATGAGCCCGGGATACTGCAACTGTCTTAAATACATGGCACAATGATTCATTTAGTGACTGTTTGACTTGGCTTGTCAGAAAGCCGCCAAAGGGCCCCCCGGGACGCTGCAGCTGTCATAAATGTGAGTCATTTGCCAAGCGTCCGAATTTGGATCACAGGACTGTGGGGAATGACACAACGGTTGTAGGTGTGAAAAACGGCCCTAAGTCACTTTTTTTCCCCAGGGCTGTTGTCACTAAACAAATGGTTGTAAATCAAGGCATATCGTAGAGTGTGTTCTAGGCTTGGATTAAAATCAGAAGTAGGGAACACTCCCAGGTATATGAAGATTTAGAGCGGTCTTAATAACAGCTCTTGATGTGGTGGCCTGTCGGCTGCCGGCACCTCCAGCAGCGGAATCAGAGGAGGAGGAGGAGGAGGAGGAGGAGGAAGAAGAGGCGTGGGAGTCAGGGCTGGCACCCAGGGCAACCTAAGAGCTCTGAGGAGGAAGAGGCGGAGCCTGAGCCGTCCGTCAGCCCTCAGAGGGAGAGTCAACAGCCCCCAGGTCCGGAGGTGGCCGATGAGGAAGAGGAGGAACAGCCGGGTACAGTGCCTGACGTGTGGATGCTCAAAAGGCAGAGAGGAGAGGAGAGCAGTGGAAATCTATGGGCCGGTCCTCAGGACAGAAGAGCCACCACTGCTAGCAAGGCCCTATCCTAGCTCTGGGGATAAAAGGCAGGGGGTGGAGATGAATACATGTGGCAGACAACTATTCATCTCCCCTGCCGGACGGACTTGTTAGCCTGCGGTGAGAGAGAAATTTTGTGCCCGGGCTGCCGACGCTCCTAATAAAGGAATCTTTTGAATTCACTTCAGAGGGTTTGCCGTATTTGGGGAGCTGGGTGAGAGAGAACACTTGATTTCCATCTTTACTCTTCATAGCCCTTTCCATTTATCTTACCTTCGTACAAACCCACCCACCCCGCTGTCCATCTTCATTCCTGAACCCACAAAAACAAGACGGCCTATATATGATCTTCACCGTCTCTAGGCTATGAATTCACTTAATGCCAGGCTGACGTGATGATTAAAGATAATATTAGCTATTATTTTTTCTCCTGGAAAATGGCGGTGTCAAACCCCGGGGAAAATTTCAGAAAAGCGCAGATGGGGGTGAACGGTGGGTTGTTTGTCCTATTCATTTGGTGACAAAGTGGCCACCTGTGAGGGTTTTCTTGTCTTTTACTTCACAATGACTATTCCGTTTCTTCCTGTAGCTGGAGGTTTTTAAGAAGAGATTGGGCAGCCGTTTGTGTGAAATGGTACAGGTTTCCTGCCTGAGCAGGGGGTTGGACTAGATGACCTCCCAAGGCCCCTTCTAACTCTATTATTCTATTTTTCTGCTATTCTTTTTTCCTCCTTCCTTCCTTCCTTTGTTCCTTCCCTTCCCTTCCTTCGTTCCTTCCCTTTCTTCCATCCCTCCCCTTCCTTCCTTCCCTCCCTCCCTTTCTTCCTTCATTCCTTCCCTTCCTCTGTCCCTCCCTTTCTTCCGTCAGTCCGTCCTTCCATCCCTTCCTTCCTTTCTTCCTTCCCTCCCTCCCTCCCCTTTCTTCTTTCATTCCTTCCCTTCCTTCTTCCCTCCCTCCCTTCCCCTTCCTTCCTTTGCTTTCCTTCTTTATTTCCTTCCTTCCTTCACTTCCTTCTTCCCTCCCTCCCTTCCCTTCCTTCCTTTCCTTTCCTTCTTTCCTTCCCTTCCTTTGTTCCTTCCTTCCCTTCCTTCATTCCTTCTCTTTTTTCCATCCCTCCCCTTCCTTCCTTCCCTCCCTCCCTTTCTTCCTTCATTCCTTCCCTTCCTCTGTCCCCCCCTTTCTTCTGTCAGTCCGTCCTTCCATCCCTTCCTTCCTTTCTTCCTTCCCTCCCTCCCTCTCCTTTCTTCTTTCATTCCTTCCCTTCCCTTCCTCCATCCCTCCCTTTCATCCGTCCTTCCGTCTCTCCCTTCCTTTATTCCTTCCCTCCCTTCGTTCCTTCCCTTCCCTTCCTCTGTCCCTCCCTTCCTTTCTTCCTTCCTTCCCTTCCCTTCATTTCCTTTCTTCCTTCCCTCCCTCCCTTCCTTTCTTCCTTCCCTTCCTTCCTCTGTCCCTCCCTTTCTTCCATCTGTCCGTCTGTCCGTCCCTTCCTTCCTTTCTTCCTTCCCTCCCTCCCTCCCTCCCCTTCTTTCTTCTTTCATTCCTCCCCTCCCTTCCTCCGTCCCTCCCTTCCTTTCTTCCTTCCTCCCTCTCTCCCTTTCTTTCTTTGCTCCTTCCCTTCCCTTCCTCTGTCCCTCCCTCCCTTCCTTCCACCCTTCCCTCCTTCTCCATCCCTGGAGGTTTTTAAGAAGAGATCGGAAAACCATTTGTCTGAAATGGTGTAGTGTTTCCTGCTTGAGCAGGGGGTTGGACTAGATGACCTCCAAGGCCCCTTCCAACTATTATTCTGTTATTCTGCTATTGCTTTTCCTTCCTTCCTTCCTTCCTCCTCCTCCTCTTCTCTCTCCCTCCCTTCCTCCTTCTCCATCCCTGGAGGTTTTTAAGAAAAGATTGGACAACCATTTAAGAAGAGATTGGACAACCATTCCTCTTTCACTCTTTTTCTTTTTTCTCCCCTCTTTCTTTCTCTCTCTTTTCTTTCTCTTGTTTTTCTCTCTTCTTTTTCTTTCTTTTTCTTTTTCCTTTCCTTTCCTTTCCTTTCCTTTCCTTTCCTTTCCTTTCCTTTCCTTCTTTCTTTCTCTTTCTTTCATTCTTTCATTCTTTTTCTTTCCCTTTCTTTCTCTCTTTTTTCTTTCATTCTTTCTCTTTCTTTCCTTTCTCTTTTCTTTCCTTATTTCCTTTCTCTCTCTCTCTCTCTCTTCTTTCTTTCTTTCTTTCTTTCTTTCTTTCTTTCTTTCTTTCTTTCTTTCTTTCTTTTCTTTCTTTCTTTCTTTCTTTCTTTCTTTCTTTCTTTCTTTCTTTTCTTTTCTTTTCTTTTTTTTTTTAAATTTTCTTTCTTTCTCTCTCTTTTTTTTCTTTTTTGCTGTTTACAAGAAATCCTCTGCGGGGTGTCCTGTTAAAGGGTCCTCATGATCTCCATTGGCTGCCACTTTTGCATGGATCCTAGCACCGGATTCCTACCTGAATCTTGGGCAGGTATAAAATAATCCTTTAAAAAAAAAAAGGTGTGAGCCTGATTTGATCTATGTGTCGACTGCCCTCTAGTGGAAGCTGCAATAATTGCTAACACAGGGTTCACTTGGATGCCCATAATGCAGGAAAGCATCACAGGTGAATGATGGTTATTTATTTATTTAGTTAGTTAGTTAGCTAGTTAGTTAGTTATTTAGTTAGTTACTTGTTTATATCCATTACCTATTTGTATCCCGCCTTTATTATTTTAACCAATAACTCAAGGTGACCAACACACACCTTCCTCCTATTTCTCCCAAAACAACAACCCTGTGAGGTAGGTTGGGCCAAGAGAGAGTGAATGGCCCAAAGTCACCTGGCTGAGTTTAGCATATAAGGTGAAACTAGAACTCCCAGTCTCCTGGTGATTGGCCCACAGTCACCCAGCTGGCTTTCATGCCTAAGGCGGGATTAGAACTCCCAGTCTCCTGGTGATTGGCACATAGTCATTCAGTCAGCCTTCATGCTTAAGGCGGGGCTAAAACTCCTAGTCTCCTGGTGATTGGCACATAGTCATTCAGTCAGCTTTCATGTCTAAGGCGGGATTAGAACTCCCAGTCTCCTGGTGATTGGCACATAGTCACTCAGTCAGCCTTCATGTCTAAGGCGGGACTAGAACTCCCTGTCTCCTAGTGATTGGCCCACAGTCACCCAGCTGGCTTTCATGCCTAAGGCGGGATTAGAACTCCCAGTCTCCTGGTGATTGGCACATAGTCATTCAGTCAGCCTTCATGCTTAAGGCGGGCTAAAACTCCTAGTCTCCTGGTGATTGGCACATAGTCATTCAGTCAGCTTTCATGTCTAAGGCGGGATTAGAACTCCCAGTCTCCTGGTGATTGGCACATAGTCACTCAGTCAGCCTTCATGCCTAAGGCGGGATTAGAACTCCCAGTCTCCTGGTGATTGGCACATAGTCACTCAGTCAGCCTTCATGCTTAAGGCGGGACTAAACTCCCAGTCTCCTGGTGATTGGCACATAGTCACTCAGTCAGCCTTCATGCTTAAGGCGGGACTAAAACTCCCAGTCTCCTGGTGATTGGCACATAGTCACTCAGTCAGCCTTCATGCTTAAGGCGGGATTAGAACACCCAGTCTCCTGGTGATTGGCACATAGTCACTCAGTCAGCCTTCATGCTTAAAGCGGGACTAGAACTCCCAGTCTCCTGGTGATTGGCACATAGTCACTTAGTCAGCTTTCATGCCTAAGGCGGGACTAGAACTCCCAGTCTCCTGGTGATTGGCACATAGTCACTCAGTCAGCTTTCATGCTTAAGGCGGGATTAGAACACCCAGTCTCCTGGTGATTGGCACCTAGTCACTCAGTCAGCCTTCATGCTTAAGGCGAGACTAGAACTCCCAGTCTCCTACTTTCTAACTTAGTACCTAAGCACTAAATCATCTGGCAAGGAAGGTCAGAAAATGGAATGAAACTCACTGGGCATCTGTCTCGCTTAGCAACAGAAATTTTGGGGCTCGGTTCCGGTCGTAAGTCATGGACTACCCGTAAATCTGTGCGGTGTAGAATGGCCGGTTACCTTTGTCTGTTTCCTCAGAGTTGCCACCTTGCTCTCAAGGGTGACGTTTGGAGCAGGTTCACCTGTCCCATTTGGAGGTTTGGCTCTCTTCGGGATCGTGGGAACGGGGATTGTTTTCCAGACTTCTAGCTCACCCCAACTCTGGGAGTTGGCTGCTGTTTCAGACACCCCAACGTCCTGGGTTTTCTGATTCCTTGCAGAGGGAAGGCTTCCTGGAGTGACAAGCTAACACAACAGGAAAGTGCAGTGTCAAAAATGACAGTAGTATTTGGGAGGAAGATTCTGTATCCAGGACTACAATCATGGAGTCCATATTCCCTCTTCTCTTCTCTTCTCTTCTCTTCTCTTCTCTTTTCTCTTCTCTTCTCTTCTCTTCTCTTCTCTTCTCTTCTCTTCTCTTCCCTCTCCCTCTCCCCTCCCTCCTCTCCTCTCCTCTCTCTTCCCCTTCCCCACCTTCCCATCAAGACTTACCTTCCCTCCTTCCTTCCTCCCGTTTCCTTCCTTTCTTCCTCCCTCCTCCCTATCAAGACCTTCCTCCCTCCCTCCCCCCTTCCCATCAAGACCTCCCTTCCCTCCTTCCTTCTTCCCTCCCTTCCCTTTCCTCCCTCCCTCCCTCCCCATGCAGACCTTCCTTCCTTTCCTCCTTCCCCTCTTCTTCCTCCCTTCCTTCCCTTTCCTCCCTTCCTTCCCATCAAGACCTACATTCCCTCCTTCTTCCCTCCCTTCCCTTCCCTCTCTCCCTCCCTCCCTCCCCATGCAGACCTTCCTTCCTTTCCTCCTTCCCCCTCTTCTTCCTCCCTCCCTTCCCTTCCCTTTCCTCCTTCCTTCCCATCAAGACCTACCTTCCTTTCCTTCTTTCCTTCCCTCCTCCCTCCCTCCCTCCCTTTCTTCTCTTTTCCCGTCTTCTCTCTTCTACCCCGAACTCTATCCCTGCCCTCCTTCCCCCCAGTCCGTCCTCTCCCTCTCCCCTCAATTCTCCTCTCCTCTCTTCTTCTCTCCTTCCTTCCCCTCCCCTCTCTTCTCTTCCCCCTCTCCTCTCCTCAATAATAAAAGAACAAAATTGTAGTAGGGATGATTTTTGATTTTCAGAACCTCAAGTGACTCCCAACCTGAGATTCCTACTTCCAGAAAAAGATGGGCCTGAGACTCTCACCATAGAGTTTGGGGGGTTTGATCCTTGCTGCTTCTTCTTCTTCCCCTCCTTCTCCTTTTCCTTCTTGGCCTCAGCAACCTGGTCGGTCATCTTTTGTACCCCACCCTGCAGGAGGAGGTCCGTCAGCTCCTTCAACAGGGCCAGCTGCAAGTTAAAAACAAAAAAACAAAAGTTAGAAAATGGCGCTGATCCTGTTCTACCGCCAAAAGGAAGCCCAACAGAAGAAGATCTGAACTAGGAAACAATCAGAATTCTCAGAATTTAGGCCTCTTCCTATTCCTTCATACACTACGGCAGGGGTCTCCAACCTTGGCAATTTTAAGACTTGTGGACTTCAATGCCCAGAATTCCACAGCCAGCTTTTGCTGGCTGAGGAATTCTGGGAGTTGAAGTCCACAGGTCTTAAAGTTGCCAAGGTTGGAGACCTCTGCACTACGGTATGTTAGCTAGGAATGCTGGGAGCTGTAGTCTTTTTGAAGGATACCAGACTAAGGAAATCTACAGTTAGTCCTTCACTTCCATTCATTTAATCAGATAACAGATAATCAGAGTTGGAAGGGACCTTGTAGGTCATCTAGTCCAACCCCCTGCCCAAGCGGGAGACCCTACACTATTTCTGACAGATGGCAGTCCAATCTCTTCTTGAAAGCCTCCAGGGATGAAGCTCCCACAACTTCCGAGGGCAACTTCTGTTCCATGGGTTGATTCTTCTTACTGTCAGAAAGTTTCTCCTTATTTCCAGGTTGAAAAATCTCTCCTTGTTCAGTTTCCATCCCTTATTCCTTGTCTGGCCTTCGGGTGCCTTGGAGAATAGCTTGACCCCCTTCCTCCTCTCTGTGGCAGCCCCTCAAATACTGGAAGACTGCTCTCCTGTCTCCCCTGGTCCTTCTCTTCCCTAGACTAGCCAGGCCCAGTTCCTGCAACCGTTCTTCATATGTTTTAGCCTCCAGTCCCCTAATCCTCCTGGTTGCTCTTCTCTGTACTTTTTCTAGAGACTCAACATCTTTTTTATAGTGTGGTGACCAAAACTGGGTGCAGGACTCTAGGTGTGGCCTTACTAAGGCTTTATAGAGTGGTATTAGTACCTGATCTCGATTGTATCCCTTTCTTTTAATGCAAGGTAGGTTTGCATTGGTTTTTTTGGCGGCGGCTGCATGTTAGCTAGGAATGGGAGCCGTAGTCTTTTGAACGACACCAGACTAAGAAATCTACAGTAGTCCTTCACTTTCAACCATTCATTTAATCAATCAATCAATCAGAATAGAGCTGGGAGGGACCTTGGGAGGTCTTCTAGTCCAACCCCTTGCTCAAGCAGAGACCCTGTACTATTTTAGACAAATGGTTTGTTCGGTCTCTTCTTTACAATCTCCCGTATTAGAGCATTCACAACTTCTGGAGGGAAACTGATCCATTGGTTAATTGTTCTCCATGTTAGGAAGTTTCTCGAGTTATTTATTTATTTATTTATTTATTTATTTATTTGATTTGCCAATTGTTTACAAGATAATAAGTATAAGTGTATACATAGTTGTGAATACATGAAATGGGTACATATAAGAAAAATAAAAGAAGAATAAGAGAAACAATAGGACAGGGACGGTAGGCACGTTGGTGCGCTTATGCACGCCCCTACAGACCTCTTAGGAAAGGGGTGAGGTCAATAGTAGACAGTCTAAGGTTAAAGTTTTTGGGGTTTGGGGAAGAAACTACAGAGTCGGGTAGAGTATTCCAGACATTGACCAATCTATTGCTGAAGTCGTATTTCCTGCAATCAAGTTTGGTGCGGTTAACTTTGAGTTTGTATCTATTGTGTGCTCTTGTGTTGTTATGGTTGAAGCTGAAGTATTCATTGACAGGTAGGACATTGCAATGTATGATTTTATATACCATGCTTAAATCAGACCGAAGACGGCGTAATTCAAGGTTTTCTAGTTCTAGAATTTCAAGTCTGGTGGCATAAGGTATTCTACAACGAGTAGAGGAGTGGAGAACTCTTCTTGTGAAATATTTCTGGACTTTCTCAATAGTGCTAATATCAGATATGTAATGTGGGTTCCAGACTGATGAACTGTATTCGAGTATTGGTCCAGCAAATGTTTTGTATGCTCTGGTTAGTAGTGTGATATTACCAGAGAAAAAGCTACGTAGGATTAGGTTAACAACTCTTAATGCCTTTTTGGCTATGTAGTTGCAGTGGGCTCTAGCACTTAGATCATTAGAGGTGAGTATTCCAAGGTCCTTTACAGAGCTTGGGTCATCAACAAGATCTTGACTATTCAGCTTGTATTTTATTTTCTGATTTTTTTGCCAATATGTAAGACAGAGCATTTATTTGTTGAGATTTGAAGTTGCCATTTGTTTGACCATTCTGATACATAGTCAAGATCTTTTTGTAGGGTAGCAGTATTGTCTGTGGTATTGAACAACTTTACATCATCAGCGAAAAGAATGCAATTGCTCTTAATATGATCACAGAGGTCATTTATGTAGAGTATGAAGAGAGTTGGTCCTAGAACACTGCCTTGGGGGACACCACTATTGACAGGTACAGAATTTGATAGGACAGCCCCAATTTTGACCATTTGTTGTCTGTTTGCCAGGAATGCTTCTATCCAGTTATTCAGTTGTCTAGAGATACCATAGGATTTTATTTTTAGGAGTAGTTTGTCGTGTACCACTGAATCAAAGGCTTTACAGAAGTCTATGTAGATTGCGTCTATTGCTTTGCCCTGGTCGAGTTGTGTCGTCCATATGTTTTTGCAGTGTAAGAGTTGCAGATTACAGGATAGTTTTTTTCTGAAACCAAATTGTTTATTGGAGAGTAGGTTGTTTGTCTCTAAGTGGAGGATGATGGATTGGTTAATAATTGATTCCATGACTTTACAGGTGACGCAGCATAAGGAGATTGGTCTGTAATTTTCAACTAGGCTTGGGTCTCCCTTTTTGAAGATGGGGATGACAGTGGCTTGTGACCATAGGTTAGGCAAGGAGCTGGTCCTGAAAGATTTTTCAAAGATTATGCTTAGAGGTTTGGCTATGGCAGTGGATAGCTTTTTAAGAAGTAGGCACATATTCCATCCGGTCCAATAGATAGAGATGGTTTTAGATTGCGTAGTGCTTTTTCAACATTGTCTTCTGTAAAATCGATATGTATTAGATCATTGTTGTTATCTGTGGTATGGCTAGGAAATACTGGGCATGATCCATTGCTGTTTACAAATACTGAGCCGAAGAATGTGTTAAAGAGGTTGGCTTTAATGGTGTCGTCGTTGCAGTCTTTACCATCAGGTCCTATCAAGGGAGGGATGGACCTTGAGTCTTTTAGTTTGTTGTTTACAAAATTGTAAAAAGCATGGGTGGAATTGGTGTGTAGAAGGTTTTCCCCTTGTTTAATGTGATAATTGATGCATTCGGTCTTTATCTGGTGGCATAAATTTTTGTATCGGCTTTTGAAATTGGACACGTGACCAGATTTGTTTTTCCGCCAGAGTGATCTCTTTTTGGATTGAAGTTTCCTTATTGTTATGGGTAATCTGCTTTTTTGTTTTATTTATTTATTTTTATTTATTTATTTGATTTGCCAATTGTTTACAAGATAATAAGTATAAATGTATACATAGTTGTGAATACATGAAATGGGTACATATAAGAAAAATAAAAGAATAAGAGAAACAGTAGGCACGTTAGTGCGCTTATGCACGCCCCTACAGGCCTCTTAGGAAAGGGTGAGGTCAATAGTAGACAGTCTAAGGTTAAAGTTTTTGGGGTTTGGGGAAGAAACTACAGAGTCGGGTAGAGTATTCCAGACATTGACCACTCTATTGCTGAAGTCGTATTTCCTGCAATCAAGTTTGGTGCGGTTTACTTTGAGTTTGTATCTATTGTGTGCTCTTGTGTTGTTATGGTTGAAGCTGAAGTATTCATTGACAGGTAGGACATTGCAATGTATGATTTTATATACCATGCTTAAGTCAGACCGAAGACGGGAGTTGTTTTGGGAGTTGTTGTTGGGAGTTGTTGTTGGTACATATAGTTTGATGACTCTTTTGACTTCAAGTAAAAATATGTTGTAATGGTCTTCAACAGTATTGCATCCAGTGAATAGAGATTGCCAATCAAGGGATGAGAGATCGTTGTCTATAAGATCATAGTTGCCTTTTTTGAAGTTACAATTGGGGATTACATCATTGTGGTGATTTTTGTGTGGGCGTATGTTGAGACAAAAGTCAATCATATTGTGGTCACTGCTGGAAAAAGGTTCTTTAGTTTGTATTCCGTAAATTAAATTCAAACTATTGCAGAAGATGAGATCGAGGCAGTTGTTTAGTCTAGTGTTGTTGGTTACTAGTTGTTCCAGTCCCAGATTTGTAATAGCATTGTAGAAAGTTGTGTGTATGATTTCAGTTGTACATTCATTTAGGGTCCAGTCAATATGAGGTAGATTGAAATCACCAAGAAAGATAAAAGGGTATGGGCAGGATGCAGCCCATGTTAGTAATGTATTTAGCTTGTTTACATGTTCGATGTCATAATCAGGTGCTCTGTAACATAGTAAGAATCGAATTGTGATATTTAAGGATAGTTCACAGATGATGGTCTCAGGAAGAGCAAGCTCCTGGGTAACTTGGGTATTTTTTAGATGTAAGGACTTTTTATAGAAGATAGCAACACCACCTCCTCTACGAATTTCACGATCTGATCGGTAAACATGATAGTCCCTTACTGTGGTAATGGAGTCAGGAGAGATGCATTGAGCCATGTTTCACAGACAAATATAATGTCGAATTTAGCCATATTTAGTAGGAGGAAAAATTCAGGTATTTTATTCACGAGGCTTCTTGCATTGAGTAGTTTGCATTTAAGGCCAGTAGTAGTTGGAATTGAGGTAGTTAGGGGCGTGCATGCGTAGTCTTGGGTGATGGTGGATCGGTTGAGGTAGGGTTGTGGTTGAGGGTTAAAGCTGAGTTGCGGGTTGTGTGGCTTACTTTTGATACAGTCAGCATGGTAGTCAATGTACAGGTCCTTCTCTCCATTGTCTAGACGTTTTTTGAGTTCAGTGCGGAGTACACGGGAGCAGGCACGTTGCTGTATGGTTAGGTCAGGGCGACAACGGAGGTTCTTATGGTTGGTGTTGGTTTTGGCGAGTGAATTTATAGTGTAAATGAATTTACGTTTGCTTGATTCATTTTTGCAAATGACCCTGCACAAGCGTGGGGCCACAGAGCCGTCTCTGTTTTTGAGCTCTCGGCCAATGCGGGAAATGTCAAGTATTTCATCAGCGGAGATGGTTGATGCTTGATAATCACTGATGATGTTTCGGACAGTTGTGATGTCATCATTGTCATTGATGTCCTCTAGACCAAATAAGATGGCGTTTGGACGTTTCCATTCACGCTCAACGGCTTCTCTGATGAGGATTGGGATATCAATATTTGTCTGGGTTGTGTTTATTTGTGGATTGGGTTTTGGATTGGGTTGTGGTTGTTGGGTAGAGATGTGGTTTGTAGCTATTGGATGTTCAGGTTTTTGCGTTGTGTCTTTTTTTCAAGGTTGGATATTCTTTCTTTTACGGCGTCCAGGGATGCTACTATGGTGTTAAGGGATGTTTCAATGGTTTCGATGGTATCAACTCTTTCAGACAGATCCAGTTTGGGTCTGCATGATTTGCAGAGATATGGAAACTCATTGGATGATTCTAGGTATTGAATCATTTGCTCAGGTAATCCCAAGCAGTCATGATGAGCGTATTTTTACACAGAGAACATTTGATGGAGTTTTCATTATCCTTTAGATTTTTGTAGCATTTAAGGCATGTGCAGGAGTCTTGTGGTTCATTGGTGGGGATTATCTTCTCTTTAGGTTGTGGTTTGACATTGGATTTTCTTTTTGGCATGGTAGGTTTGTTAAGATGGTACGTTGATTGAATTAATTAAAGGAACAATTTTGGGTAATCTATATAGCCAATATCACATCAAACAATCAATTGCAGTAATCTCTCTAGTCAGATAATATTCTGAGCAACAATCAGCCTAATCAATTAATTACTCTAATCACTAATCAATTAATTACACTAATCATTAATCACACTGTTCATTTAAATTCACTAAATCATTGATTTTACTATTCAATTAAATTACATGAATCTTGATCTTTTAAACTAGTAAGTAATCACACTATTTGCACTAAACATTCTAACACTAATCAATTAAAACAATAGATCAATTAAACCATTAATAAAATATTTTATAGAAATTGATTATCTAATCGTTGATATAGGTGATGAGGTAGAAAAGTTGTAAGTTTTGAGGTAATGAATTAATCAGTGCTTGATTAAAGTAGTGAGGTAGTATTAAGAGTCTGCAAGGAAAGGGTTAATTGTTTTACTAGCAGCTGTAGTTGACTGAATGAGAGGAATTTATTGCTCTTTGTAGACTCAGATTTGTATTGAGCATTCACTCCTGGCTTCAATATACTTCTGCTTCTGTCACTCCTGGCTTCAATATACTTCTGCTTCTATCACAGGGAATAAAATTGCTTCCAATCTTCACAGGAGTTCAGTTATAACAATACTTCCCTACTTATTGGGAGTCCAAAGTTACTGTCCTTTTAAAAGATGGAGTCCGGATTAGCAATTTGGTGAAGAGAGAAGAGGGAAGAGGGAAGTGGGGGCGGCAGGGGGGAAGCAGTCTGGAGAAATCCGCCAGTAATTCAGTCAGACCCGTTTTCTGCCTTAAAAACCACGAAACGCAGCTTCTCGTTTTAAAAGAAGCCTCTTCGGGGAAGGGGGAGATAAAAAGGGGCGGGCGGTCAACCTTTGTTACCTTGGAAAGCAGGCATCGGCGCTCCGTTATGACCACAATGTAGTCATAACGGAGTTATGACCACAATGTAGTCACATGTTTAACTTCTTCGTTAAAAAGACCTCTCTTCACACACACACAAATAATCTAAGATGTCCATTTTCTAAAGCATGAAATATAATTTTTATGTCCAGATTTAAGTTTCACCCAAATATATTTAAGGTCTCTTGAAGGTGGTTGAGGACACGGATATTTCTATGAGCTTCACCTAATAACAAGAAATAATTGGTTTGTCATTTAATTTCATTTGTAGGCAAGAAGGTCACATACCTTGATACCGTAAGCTTCCAAAAGTCGTTCCAGGTCCTATATCAAAATAAAAAAGAGCAAAGAAATACGTGTTCATTGACCATGTACAGATAATATAGAAACAACGGCTTACATTACATGTTAGATTACAACATGTTTAGCTGAGAGGCTAGCTGATATAAAATGTCTCCTGAGCAGCAAATATATCTTCTGGGCAGTGTGTCCTTCCTTTGAAGTCTTCACCTTAGCCATTTTAAAATATGTAGACTTCAACTCCCAGAATTCCCTAACCAGCAACTTACAAGACATGTGGACTTTAATTCCCAGAATTCCCCAGGCAGTAGATAGCTGAGGGACACACAATTTACAATTGCTGAGTTGGCTGGGGAATTCTGGGAGTTAGTCCACCCATCTTAAAGCCTGATGGCTGGGGAATTCTGGGAATTAAAGTCCACCCATCTTAAAGCATGTGGTAAGGGAATTCTGGGAGTAGAAGTCCACCCATCTTAAAGCCTGCTGGCTGGGGAATTCTGGGAGTTAAAGTCCACCCATCTCAAAGCATGCTGGATAGGGAATTCTGGAAGTTAAAGTCCACCCATCTCAAAGCATGCTGGATAGGGAATTCTGGGAGTGGAAGTCCACCCATCTTAAAGCCTGCTGGCTGGGGAATTCTGGGAGTGGAAGTCCACCCATCTCAAAGCCTGCTGGCTGGGGAATTCTGGGAGTGGAAGTCCACCCATCTTAAAGCATGCTGGCTGGGGAATTCTGGGAGTGGAAGTCCACCCATCTCAAAGCATGCTGGATAGGGAATTCTGGGAGTGGAAGTCCACCCATCTTAAAGCCTGATGGCTGGGGAATTCTGGGAATTAAAGTCCACCCATCTCAAAGCATGCTGGATGGGGAATTCTGGGAGTTAAAGTCCACCCATCTTAAAGCCTTCTGGCTGGGGAATTCTGGGAGTGGAAGTCCACCCATCTCAAAGCATGCTGGATAGGGAATTCTGGGAGTGGAAGTCCACCCATCTTAAAGCCTGCTGGCTGGGGAATTCTGGGAGTGGAAGTCCACCCATCTTAAAGCCTGATGGCTGGGGAATTCTGGGAATTAAAGTCCACCCATCTCAAAGCATGCTGGATGGGGAATTCTGGGAGTTAAAGTCCACCCATCTTAAAGCCTTCTGGCTGGAGAATTCTGGGAGTGGAAGTCCACCCATCTCAAAGCATGCTGGCTGGGGAATTCTGGGAGTTAAAGTCCACCCATCTCAAAGCCTGCTGGCTGGGGAATTCTGGGAATTGTTAAATAAGTTAAATTCTGGTCCCAGTTGGAAGTTGAGACTATATGTATTTACCTTGATGTCCATTGCTTTGCCAGCTGGTCCAGGATCTCCCTTGGAAAGAAAACAAAAATTTGCATATGTTTGAAGCTACGTGTTCCGGGGTGATTCCTTTATTTAATCTTTCTCTGCTAAAAAGCAAGTTGTGATTAGGGTTCCCTAAAGCCAGCAGCTAAATAAATCCATGGAGGAAAATGGTAACATGGCTGAGATATTCCTTCCAGACGCTTGTTAGTTAGTTAGCTTGTTAATCACCTTTCACTGTCCAAGTCTATAGAGATTTTCAATCCTCCAGGTCGTGGTTGTGCCAAAGGTGCGTTTTCAAGAGGCAACTGGACTTTCTGATTTTTATTTGAAGACGTTTCACTTCACATCCAAGAAGCTTCCTCGGCTCTCGCAGGATGGTGGGGAATGGAAGGATTTATATTCCTTGCAGACAGCTGAAAGAAGTATAAATCCTTTCACAAATGTAAGTAGCTACGGGGAATACGATAAGAGTGGACTAACCAACATTTGATTGCCAGGATGATGTCCTTGTTTTTCCAGATTCGGCTGATGTTCACCATTGTTCTGCAATCCAGTGCAATCCAATGTTTTATTTCAGGGCTGCCTTCTTTCTCTTTATCAAATTAGAATTCGCATTAAAAAATAAGATAGTTTCTCTGCCTGGCAATCTATCTATCTATCTATCTATCTATCTATCTATCTATCTATCTATCTATCTATCTATCTATCTATCTATCATCTATAAGTTCGATAGCCGTGCTTCGCTACGAAACCATGTGGTCAGGGTCAGGCTTAGTTTTTGGGGAGGAAAATAAGGGGGAAAAAATTCTGCCTCTGCCTACCAGCATCCATCGGTGTTCATCTGGCTAGCATCCTGTCAGTGTGTGAGAGAGTTGAGGACTGTTTGGAAACTGAAACAGTATTTGCCGTGTGAGCAAGGAGACAGCAAGGAGCCTGGGCGTGGCTTAGCTCAACTGTTCTGGACTAAAGCTGCTTGCTGCTGTGAAACTGAAACTCCTCTCCTCTGCTTGTGTTTTGCATTTGGGAGCAGATTTCTTTTCAGGTGGGGAGGGGGAGTAGAACTCCTTAGCATCAGAGCGTGTTAATAATAATAGGTGAAATACGAATGCTCCGATGCTCATTTGGAAAAATCATTTTGAAAAAATATATATATATATACACATATTTCAAACTCATGAGATGAGATTCCCACAAACTCCTGCAACCTTCTCTGAGGTCTTAACGGATCCGATTTCTCCAGCTGGACACTTGAGGATGGCTTGAAGGAAGAACTTGGAGAACGAATTCCGTGCCTGATGGGCTTCATTTCACAGAAATCCGCTGTCTGCTCTGACAGATTCCGGTGGAATGAAGGACACCCAAGTCACAGATCTGAAATGTTCATCCTTCGATCTTCTTACTCTACAAGACAATCGCCGGCTTTCTAGAAGCTTCCTCAAAGGTTTCCTCCCCTCAGCTTACCACGGTTTCCTTAGCAACCACTTGAAGTTACAATGGCGCAGGAAAAAAAAAAAGCGACTTCTCGCTTGGTCCTCCCACTTACGACCATCACAGCATCGCGGTGGTCTCATGATTAAAATTTGGGTCCTAGGCAACTGGCATGGATTTACGATGGTTGCAAACTCAGAGGAGGAAAACGGGATTCGCCAAACAACCTCATGATTGTTTTCTTCACTTCATGCACTTTCTTCTTGAAAGCCTCCAGCAACAGAAGCACCCACAACTTCCAGCGGCAAGTCATTTCTACGGATCGATGGTTCTCACCGTCAAGGCATTTCTCTTCCCTGGGGCTAATCCAGCACCCTTGGGCTATATAAATCTATTTTTAAGGCAGAATAAAAAGAATTGGAAGGGACCTTGGAGGTCTTCTAGTCCAACCCCCTGCTCAAGCAGGAAATGCTATACCATTTCAGACAAATGGCTGTCCAGTCTCTTCTTGAAAACTTCCAATGATGGAGCGCCGAGAACTCCTGGTGGCAAGCTGTTCCACTGGTTAATTGTCCTCACTGTTAGGAAGTGAGTTCTAAGTTGCTTCTCTCCTTGATGGGTTTCCATCTTTTGGTTCTGGTCTTGCCCCCGGGTGCTTTGGAGAACAGCTTGAACCCCTCCTCTTTGGGGCAGCCCCTCAAATATTGGAAGACTGCTATTATATCACCCCTAGTCCTTCTCTCTTCTTGCTGTGGTTCGCCGGCAGCAGGTGCGGACAGCTGAGGTCTCAGAGAGCGAGTGATGCAGGGATGGGGCCCAGGACCATCAGGGAGTGGAGTGCTGCCTTCGGAGATTCTGGAGGCTGGCAGCAGTGATGAAGAGCACTCCGAGGAGCCTATCCCAAGTGCGCACAGAGCTGCTCGAAGGAAAGAGCAGCTGCAGCAGCACAGGTGACTCGAGAGTAAGGCCCCTCCCTTAAGAGACAAAAGCCAGCTGAGAAACCGGAGTTCTTTGCAGGAAGCAAAGAAGTTTTTTTTTTTTTTTGCACTCAAGCCTTGCGGATGTTCGGACTCCCTTCGTTCGTGTTTGGAGATTCTTTGTGTTTGAAATATTTCTTGGCAACTTTATCTAATGTTCTTGGCAGCCTTGCACAACCTTGGCAAGGGTCATTCTTATCAGAGACAATTAATTTGAAACAACCTTTTCACCGTGAAGGAACAGAATTCGTAAAGAATCATTAAAAAGGTTTTCCCGTTACCTCTGTTTTGTGTTTGTTTCTTTGGAACAAGGTCTGGGTCAGAACACTTCTAGACTAGGCATTGCCAGTTCCAGTGGTGGGATTCATCCAGTTCGCACCAGTTTGGGAGAACCGGTTGTTAACTTTCTGAGCAGTTTGATGAACTGGTTGTTGGAAGAAATCATTCGGGCAGAGAACCGGTTGTTAAATTATTCGAATCCCACCACTGCCCAGTTCCCATAACCATTCTTCATATGTTTTAGCCTCCAGCCCTCTAACCATCTTTGTTGCTCTTCTTGGCACTACTTTCTAGGATCTCAACATCTTCTTTTGGGTTGTGGTGACCAGAAGTAGACACATTCTTCCAAGTGTGGTCTTATCCGTGGAGTATAAAGCGATGCCATCACTTCTCGTGATGTGACAACATGCAGTGGCCAAAGAAATAAATAATATTATGGCTTAATGTGCTTCTTTAGGTCCCACGGATGTTATGGTAGATTCTGAGTTCCTACCACACAGCTAGTCGAGTCCCTTAGAAACAAACAAGGTACCTTTTTTCACATGTGGTGGCCCTGCCCGAAAGCAAAAAATAAATAAATAAATATTGGGACAAAATAAGTTACAAGACAAAAACGGTTACAAGAAATTACCGGTTTCCAAATCGCACGTGCGATTATCGAACCAGCAGTGGAACAGGTAGGATCACACCGCTGTCACAGTTATATAACCTTTGTCGCATCCCCAGGGTCACATGATCCAAATTCAGACGTTTGGCAACTCATTCGTATTTATGACATGTCGCAGGGTCCCCTGGGGTCACGTGATTCCCCCCTTTGGCGACCTTCTGATGAACCCAAGTCAGTGAGGGAAGCCAAATTTGCTTCACAGCTGACCCACAGCAGCTCATTCCCTTAATGACGGTGGCAAGGAAGGTTGTAAAACAGAGCAAAACTCCCTTAACACTTAACGACGGAAAATTTTGGGGCTCAACTGTGATCGTGCGTCAAGGAATCGGAGTTTGATTTTTCCCGTATCTCTAAGCAACCTTTCCTTGGAGCAATGAAGACTGCAGTCCCTGCAGACACACAACACAATCACACACACACAATCACCCTGAGGTGATTGGCCAGATTTGAAAGGGTCTCACTGAAAGAGAGGAGAAGACGCAAACCTACAGTTTCCCCCTTATCGCCTTTGTCTCCAGTGGCACCCTGGAGGGAAAAAAAAGAACAAAAAAAAAAAAGACATTTATTATGTATTTATTTGAGACCTGACTTGGAAAAAAAAGGTAACTGTGAGAGAAACCTTGGAGGAGTCTTACTATAGGATGGCTTGAATATGAGCCAGCGGTGTGTGGCAGCAGCCAAAACAGGCTGTGTGGTCTCTCCACTTCTCTTTTCCCTATATACCAGTGACGGCATCTCAAACGATCCATACGTTAAACTGTCAGAGGGATCTTGGAGTCTTAGTGGACAACCAGCTAAAGAGGAGCCAGCCGTGTGCAGCGGCAGCCAAAAAAGCCAATGCAATCCTAGGTTGCATTAACAGAGGGATACAATCGAGATCAAGGGAGATACTAATACCACTCTATGAAGTCTTAGTAAGACCACACCTAGAGTACTACATCCAGTTTTGATCACCACACTATAAAAAAGAGGTTGAGGCTCTGGAAAAAGTGCAGAGAAGAGCAACCAGGATGATGAGGGGACTGGAGGCTAAAACGTACAATGAACAGTTGCAGGAACTGGGCCTGGCTAGTCTAGTGAAGAGAAGGACCAGAGGAGACATGAGAGCAGTCTTCCAATATTTGAGGGGCTGCCACACAGAGGAGAAAGGGGGTTAAGCTATTCTCCAAAGCACCGGAAGGCCAGACAAGGAATAATGGATGGAAAGTGAACAAGGAGAGATTCAACCTGGAAATAAGGAGAAACTTTCTGACAGTGAGAACAATCAACCCTTGGAACAGAAGTTGCCCTCGGAAGTTGTGGGAGCATCATCACTTGAGACTTTCAAGAAGAGATTGGACTGCCATTTGTCAGAAATGAGATAGGGTCTCCCACTTGGGCAGGGGGTTGGACTAGA
Organism: Notechis scutatus; assembly: GCF_049901735.1. Classification (NCBI taxonomy): domain Eukaryota; kingdom Metazoa; phylum Chordata; class Lepidosauria; order Squamata; family Elapidae; genus Notechis; species Notechis scutatus. Next base: position 79,707,991 of record NC_142014.1, on the reverse strand, counting down.
TGACCTACAAGGTCCCTTCCAACTCTCTGGATTATCTGTTATCTGTTAAACTACTGAAGTTTGCAGACAATATAACTCTGATTGGTCTCATTCAAGACAATGATGAATCCGCCTACAGGCAGGAGGTTGTACAACTTGCCTTGTGGTGCAACCGGAACAATCTGGAACTGAACACACTGAAAACCATAGAAATGGTGGTAGACTTTAGAAGAAACCTTCCCATACTACCACCTCTTATAGTATCAACATTAGAGACCTTCACATTTCTAGGTTCTACTATATCACAAGACCTAAAATGGACACCTAACATCAAAAACGTCATCAAAAAAGCACAACAAAAAATGTTCTTCCTGCGCCAACTCAGAGAGCTCAAACTGCCCAGGAAGCTGCTGACCCAGTTCTACAGAGGAATGATTGAGTCTGTCATCTTCACACCCATAACTGTCTGGTTTGGTCCTGCAACCCAACAGGACAGACACAGACTTCAGAGGGTAATTAGGACTTCAGAAAAAACCATGGCTACCAACCTGCCTTCCATGGAGTCCAAAAGAGGGCTGTGAAAATATTTACAGACCCCTCACATCCCGGACATAAACTGCTTCAACTCCTACCCTCAAGATGACGCTGTAGGATACTGCACACCAGAACAACTAGACACAAGGACAGTTTTTCCCCCAACACCATCACTCTGCTAAACAAATAATTCCCTCAACACAGTCCAACTATTTCACAAAGTCTGCACTACTATTACTATTCATCTTCTCATCACTCCTGATCACTCATCCCCTCCCACTTGTGACTGTAGGACTGTAACTTTGTTGCTTGTATCCTTATGATTTATATTGACTCTTTCCTAGTATGATTTGATTGTTGATTGTACCCTATGACTATTATTAAGTGTTGTACCTGATGATTCTTGACTCTTGACAAATGTATCTTTTCTTTTATGTACACTGAGAGTATTTGCACCAAAGAGAAATTCCTTGTGTGTCCAACCACATTTGGCCAATAAAGAATTCTATTCTATTCTATTCTATTCTATTCTATTCTATTCTATTCTATTCTATTCTATTCTATTCTATTCCTATTTTCTATTCTATTCCTATTTTCTATTCTATTCTATTCCTATTCCATTATTCTCTTCTCTTTTCTCTTCTCTTCTCTTCTCTTCTCTTCTCTTCTCTTCTCTTCTATTCCTATTTTCTCTTTTCTTCTATTCCTATTCCATTATTCTATTCTATTCTATTCTATTCTATTCTATTCTATTCTATTCTATTCTATTCTTATTGTACTCTATGACTATTATTAAGTGTTGTACCTGATGATTCTTGACTCTTGACAAATGTCTCTTTTCTTTTATGTCCACTGAGAGCATTTGCACCAAGACAAATTCCTTGTGTGTCCAATCACACTTGGCCAATAAAGAATTCTATTCTATTCTATTCTATTCTATTCTATTCTATTCTATTCTATTCTATTCTATTCTATTCTATTCTATTCTATTCTATTCTATTCTTATTGTACCCTATGACTATTATTAAGTGTTGTACCTGATGATTCTTGACTCTTGACGAATGTCTCTTTTCTTTTATGTCCACTGAGAGCATTTGCACCAAGACAAATTCCTTGTGTGTCCAATCACACTTGGCCAATAAAGAATTCTATCTATCTATCTAAGGTGAAGCTTCCTAACGGTGAGGACACTTAACAGAAGTTGCCTCTGCAGAGCTTTCTTCTCATGTTTTGGGTTGACTTAAATGTCATTCTCTCCCCTCCTGCCCCATATCTCCTTTCATCCCTCGTTCTCCAGGGAGTCCCGGCCGTCCCAAAAGACCCTGTGAAGGATTGAGAGGTGTGATCCTCAACGGTGGTGGTATTCAATTTTTTTTAACTACCGGTTCTGTGGGCGTGGCTTGGTGGGCGTGGTGTGGCTTGGTGGGCGTGGCAGGGGAAGGTTACTGCAAAATCCCCATTCCCTCCCCACCTGACTAACCTGCTTTCCAGCTCTGTTCTCCTGTTCAGGGCAACCAAAGAAGACCCAGCCAATCAGCTGAGACTTGGGAGGCGGAGAATAGATGGGGGCGGGGCCAGTCAGAGGCGGGATTTGCTGGTGCTCCGAACTACTCATGTGACTGGCCAATTAAGCAGTCCATTAAACCAGGGGTCACCAACCATTCGGACCTCAGGGACCCATTAAATTCATAATTTTAAATCCTGCAGACCTCTAATATGATTTTTTTTTTTTAAAAAAAAAGAAAGATAAATAGTATAAAAATGCAAGTCATGGTTCTGCAGATCGCCAACGTTTTTTCCCGCATTAAAACACACCAATTAAACGTTTAATTTGTTTTGCTCCTGGGGTGTGGTTGTGTTTTATTTGCTTTTGTTTGCATCTTGCTCTTTGGGTTGGCTTTTTTTTTGTTTTTTACTAGGTCGTTTTTTTAAAGTTGTTTAGGTAGGAGGTTTCCATGCTGGGGAATTCTGGGAGTTGAAATCCACCTATCTCCAAGCACTCAAGATTGAGAAACCACGATCTAACCAACATGAAAAGGAAAGCTTGGAGACTTTAAGACAGGGATTCCGCTTAGGTCATCCAATCGTAGAGTCATTGTCAACATTTCCTCCCGTTGGGTGTGGATGAGTCAACCCTTGGACCTTTGAGGTAGGCCAAATCAAGAAGTAGACCTGACAAGAATTCCAGGAAGGTTCTTCCCACCCCATCTAGTACGAAAGAAAATTAGAGTGGGGTTATCTTGAGTTTCTTTCTCACTCTACTTTCTATTTTGGGACTGTGGAGCAGAGGTGGGTATTCAGCCGGTTCTGACCAGTTCTTGGAGAACCGGTAGCGGAAAGTTTGAATAGTTCAGAGAACCAGCAAATCCCACCTCTGACTGGCCCCGCCAACCCCATCTATTCTCTGCCTCCCTTTAAGTCCCAGCTGATCGGCTGGATCTTCTTTGGTTGCCCTGCACAGGAGAACGGAGCTGGAAAGCAGGTTAGTAAGTGGGGTGGGGAGGGAATGGGGATTTTGCAGTAGCCTTCCCCTGCCATGCCCATCAAGCCACGCCCACCAAGCCACACCACGCCCACCAAGCCACGCCCACAGAACCGGAAGTTAAAAAAAAAATTAATCATACCATTGCTGTTTAAGCAAACATGGTTGAGCTCCTCCAGGAATTATTGTAGTAAGGAAGAGCGACCCAATTTTGAAAGTCTAGGTTCTTTCTTCTCTGACCTATCTTTGCAGAACAGAATCAAATCGGGTCCGTTTCCATTAAGTGTCCTTCCATCCCAGGATATTCTGTTATTGTTCCTTATCGGCTGGTTCGTAGCTTTCCTACCAAGAATCTTATGGACCCCATACGCTATACTGATTTGCAATTTTGGATAAAACTCACAACAAACTTACCTGGGTTCCAGGTTCTCCTTTCTTTCCTTCTTCTCCCTAGAATTTAAAGTGTTCAAAGTTTTTCAGTTTCAAAAATTCACCATTCCAAAATTTCACTTCTGCATGGTAAAAGGCAACTGTTAATCTTCCTCCCTCTTTCTTTCCTTTTCCTTCCTCCCTTCTTCCCTCCCTCTTTCCCTCTCCTCCCTCCCTCTTTTCCTCTCCTTCCTCCCCTCTGCCTCCCTCCCTCCCTCCCTCTTTCTTTCTTTTTCTTTTCCTCCCTCCCTCCCTCCTTTTCTTCCTGAAAATCTGGCTGCCGTGAAGAAATGATCCACGATATTTCTAATGCTGTAAATTGATTCCAATTTTCCAAAAGCGGAGCCACAATTGATGTACTTGGTAGAATGGTTGTTTTGGCTTCCTGCAGGCCTCCCTCTGGTCATTTGGGGAAACTGAAATCAGCGTTTAAATCAATTAAAATAAGGGAGGCGGCTTTTACACAACACCATGCAAGTTTGATCACAGGTAAGGGCTAAGAATACCAAAATATATTGGATATCTGAATTTTGCAGGCAATCTGCACAAAATTTTCTAAAATGCTAAAGAGTCCCCAAGACAAAATTACAGGAAATGTTCATGTTGCACTAATTATTCGCAAAGACTCACCTTTTGCCCTGGCTTGCCAGACAAACCAACATTTCCCTGTAAAATTTGGAAAGAAAATTAGCTGGGCATTTATTCTTAAAGCATTCAGTATAATTCCTGCCAGGTGTTCCTGCAGAGAAGCATGGAAGACCACAACAGATGTTGTAATGTAGAAGGTACTTATAGAGCAGAGTTTCTCAACCCTGACATCTTTAAGCCGGCTGGGCTTCAAATCCCAGAATTCCCCAGCCAGCATGGTTTAAGAGGGGTGGACTTAAAACTCCCATAAGTCCCTAGCCAACATGGTTTAAGAGGATGGACTCCAACTCCCAGAATTCCCCAGCCAGCAGGCTTTAAGATGGGTGGACTTACAACTCCCATAATTCCCCAGCCAGCATGCTTTAAGAGGGTGGACTTCAACTCCCAGAATCCCCTAGCCAGCATGCTTTAAGAGGGGTGACTTCAACTCCCAGAATTCCCTAGCCAATATGGTTTTAGAGGGGTAGACTTCAACTCCCAGAATTCCCCAGCCAGCATCCTTTAAGATGGGTGGACTTCAACTCCCAGAATTCCCCAGCCAGCATGCTTTAAGAGGGGTGGACTTCAACTCCCAGAATTCCCCAGCCAGCATCCTTTAAGATGGGTGGACTTCAACTCCCAGAATTCCCCAGCCAGCATCCTTTAAGATGGGTGGACTTCAACTCCCAGAATTCCCCAGCCAGTATGCTTTAAGAAGGGTGGACTTCAACTCCCAGAATTCCCCAGCCAGCATCCTTTAAGATGGGTGGACTTCAACTCCCAGAATTCCCCAGCCAGTATGCTTTAAGAGGGTGGACTTCAACTCCCAGAATTCCCCAGCCAGCATCCTTTAAGATGGGTGGACTTAAAACTCCCATAATTCCCTAGCCAATATGGTTTAAGAGGGTAGACTTCAACTCCCAGAATTCCCCAGCCAGCATGGTTTAAGATGGGTGGACTTAAAACTCCCAGAATTCCCCAGCCAGCATAGTTTAAGATGGGTGGACTTAAAACTCCCATAATTCCCTAGCCAATATGGTTTAAGAGGGGTAGACTTCAACTCCCAGAATTCCCCAGCCAGCATGGTTTAAGATGGGTAGACTTAAAACTCCCATAATTCCCTAGCCAATATGGTTTAAGAGGGTAGACTTCAACTCCCAGAATTCCCCAGCCAGCATAGTTTAAGATGGGTGGACTTAAAACTCCCATAATTCCCTAGCCAATATGGTTTAAGAGGGTAGACTTCAACTCCCAGAATTCCCCAGCCAGCATCCTTTAAGATGGGTGGACTTCAACTCCCAGAATTCCCCAGCCAGTATGCTTTAAGAGGGGTGGACTTCAACTCCCAGAATTCCCCAGCCAGCATCCTTTAAGATGGGTGGACTTAAAACTCCCATAATTCCCTAGCCAATATGGTTTAAGAGGGTAGACTTCAACTCCCAGAATTCCCCAGCCAGCATGGTTTAAGATGGGTGGACTTAAAACTCCCAGAATTCCCCAGCCAGCATCCTTTAAGATGGGTGGACTTAAAACTCCCATAATTCCCTAGCCAATATGGTTTAAGAGGGTAGACTTCAACTCCCAGAATTCCCCAGCCAGCATGGTTTAAGATGGGTGGACTTAAAACTCCCAGAATTCCCCAGCCAGCATAGTTTAAGATGGGTGGACTTAAAACTCCCAGAATTCCCCAGCCAGCATGCTGGATTGAAGCCCACATCTTAAAGTATGCTACCTGGGGAATCCTGGGAGTTGAAGTCCACCTATCTTAAAGTTACCATCTTGGGAAAATATTGTTGAGCAAAAACCCCTTAATCTTCCCTCACATTTTGATACTGTTCTTTTCCCAAGAGATGAGAATCCCAATCCCGTTTTCCAACTCACTCTTACTCCAGGTTCACCTTTCAGTCCCAGTTGACCTGGAATCCCAAATCCGGGGCTTCCCTATAGAAAGGAAATTTTAAAAAAATCAAGGTTATTTCCCCTTGCCGGGTTTTGGGAATCGGCCTGGAACTAAGGAGAAATTAGATAGACAGATGACAGATCATTATAGATAGATAGATAGATAGACAGACAGACAGACAGACAGACAGACAGGGTGGGATAGATAGATAGATGATAGATAGATAGATAGATAGATAGATAGATAGATAGATAGATAGATAGATAGATAGATAGATAGATAGATAGATAGATAGATAGATTAAATAATATAAATATAGGATAGAGATAGATAGATAGATAGATAGATAGATAGATAGATAGATAGATAGATAGATAAAGATAGATCGATAGAGGATAGATAATATAGATATAGGAGATAGATAGATAGATAGATAGATAGATAGATAGATAGATAGATAGATAGATATAGGCAGATAGAAATAGATAATAGATAAACAGAACGATAAATGAGATGGATGATAGACATTAGATAGATGGATAGATATAAATAGATAATAGATAAATAGAAAGATAAATGAGATTAGATAGATAGATATAGATACAGATAGGCAGATATAAATAGATAATAGATAAATAGAAAGATAAATGAGATAGATGATAGATATTAGATAGATGGATAGATATAAATAGATAATAGATAAATAGATAAATGAGATAGATATTTAGATAGATAGATGGATAGAGGGATAGATAGATGATACATAGATAATAGAAAGATAGATAATAGATGAGAGGTAGAGAGAATGATGCTATACTGAACAAAATAATTTTGCCACTTAACACTCTTTGAATTTATGTTAGATTGTGTTGTATTTTCAAAGTGATTTGATGACTTTTTAAAGAAAGCCAATGTTAGTTTTGGCCACCACAAAGTTAAACTTGGTAAAAGCTTTGCTGTGAAATATAGCCTATCAGTACTTTAAATAAAAGAACATCGTTTACCTTTTCACCTTTTTCTCCTTGTTCCCCCTGGTGGCCTTTTGGTCCTGGAGACCCTACCAGTCCGATTTCCCCCTAAACACAGGAACAAAAAGGAAAATTTGTTGGGTTTTTTTTTTATTCTCAAACAAGGCTAAGCAAATTTCTGTGCAAATCATGCTCTTACGAGAACTGTTTTTCCCAGATAGATGGAGTGACCCTTAATTTATATCTCCTGGCTGATTAGAAAACAAAGGTTTTCTTCAAATTCTACATTTTTCTGAACATTACAAAATCTAGATATTTTTTTTTTAAAAAAACACCTGCCTTCCAAAATTGTGTATTTGTGTATTGCGTATGTAAATTGTGTATTATGGGGAAATGCATCCAGAAATAAATGCAAAGATTGGGTTGGTTCTAATCCAGAGGGTCCTTTTTTAAGGTCTACAAAAACAATAGTGGTTCTCAATTTACAACCACAATGGGACCCAAAACTTGAATGGCTCAGTGAGCAAGTTTTGTCCAATTTTACACTTTTCTTGCCGACTTGGTTAAGTGAGTTACGGCAGATCTTAAATTCGTCATACGGTTGTTAAGGCTTCCCCGTCGACTGCTTGTCAGATGGTCGCAAAAGGAGATTGTGTGACGCCCCCCCCCCCACCAGATGCTAACCATCATAAATGTGAGTCGGTTGTCAAACCTCTGAATTTTGATCATGTGACTGTGAGGAATGCTGCAACAGTTGTGTGAAAAAATGGATCTACGTCATTTTTTTCAGTGACATAGTAACTGTTGTACCCCTGTCGGAGTCTGAATCCGAGGAGGAAGACGAACAGCCGACAGAGAGTGGAGTGTGGCTCCATTGACTGTGGAGGAAACTAGGGTATGGCAAAGTCTGGCTGGGCAGAGCAGGGAAGAGGTAGAACAAGGGAGAAGGAGTTCAGAGGAAGACCCAGGCCCACCCCCTCTTCATCCTAGGGCACACAGGGAGGAACGAAGAAGGGAGCAATGTGGGTTGCATGGCTTACAGGGGAGGAAAGGGCCCTGATTCCCTTCATTAGCTGCAGTGGGGAATGAGGTTTAAAAGAGATGCAAGCTGAGAGCGGCGTTTGCTGGGAACAAACGTGAGTTTATCTTGTGTTGACTTTAGTTATCTGTGTTCCTGGAATCCTCCCAACCGGGTTGATTTACTGCCATTCCTTCACGTCTGGAATTCCTTCTCCTGCCCTGCCAGACTAAGAACCTCATCTTGCCTTGATTGGACTTATAGTTAAAGTTTTTGTTGACAACGTTTTGGACTTGATTCTCTGCAGCCAAAGGCTGTTCCTGGGAGAGGTTTTCTCCAGACCAGAAGGTAACCTGGACATTGGGGGCAAAGTTGGAGCTAATAAAGGGACTCATTATTTGACTGTATTTGTGCCACGCCCCGGGTCATCGCGGTAACTTTGAATGGTTGCTAAGTGAACTGTTGTAAGTTTGAGGTCTACCTGTAGTGACAGAAGCTCTCATCAATTGTCCTGATCTATCTAAAACCTTCTTGAGATGTTCCCCAATTCCATGATCTTCTTCTTTGGGGTTCTGTCAATGCCCTTCCTTTTTTGGCTTCCTGAGTGGATGTCTCTACTTACCCGAACACCTTTCTTCCCAGGAGGTCCCATCACCTAGGAACCAAGAGATCAAGTCAGGATCTTGTAATCCAGTCAAAACCCCAATTACATTGGCTGAAAGTTTTCCTAAACTTTATTTATATATATTTATACATATATATACATATATATACATATATGGCATTCAGCTTTGTTCGGGTATTTTCCCACGTCATTGTAGTTGTGCTTTTAAAGTTGTAGCAACGTTTCAGCAGAATCTCATCTGCCATCATCAGGCTTCTGAAGCCTGATCAGGCTTCTGAAGCCTGAAGCCTGAAGCACAACTACAATGACGTGGGAAAATACCCGAACAAAGCTGAATGCCATACATGTAAGTACCCGCGAAAACTTAAGAAAATATATATACATATATACATACACACACACACATTTTTATGTATACCCTGTTTTCCTGAAAATACCACCTACCTTGAAAGTGCCCTAGCTTGATTTTTACACGTGTGTCCTACCCCCAAAATAAGCCCTAATTAAGATCCTGCCCACTCCAGAGTGGATGGGTAAAAATTAAGGGTAAAAATTAAGGTGGGGATGGGAGGTGGCACTATCTTACTACTTACCTTTGGACAGGTGTAGCCAGGCCTCGCATACCCCGACATCTGCCTTGCCAGCCCATTTCTTCTGCAGCTGGCAAGGATGGCAAGGCTTTCCCGAAGGCTTCTGGAGCTAAGAACAAAGCTCTGGATCGATCCTGAAGGTTGCAGGGGCCTTCAGGAAAGCCTTGCCAGCTGCAGAAGAAGAAGTTCCTGAAGGCCTCGGACAGCGAAAAGGAGGCTGGGGGAGATGCACACAAGTGAGGCAAGTCAGTGGATGAGACATCCCCCCCAAAATAAGACCTGGTGCCTTTTTTGGTGGCAGAAAAAAATATAAGACAGGGTCTTATTTTCGGGGGAAACATAGTATATTATTTATATATTTTTCTTTAACATACATAAGTGCTTAATAAATAGTGTATTGTCTGGGTCAGTTTACTTGTACTTTTGTAAATAGTCCTCAGCTTACAATGACTTGTTTAAGGACTGTTCCTGTCAGCCTTCAAGATCTTTTCTACTGCTTTGCATCTTTTGGCTGCCATAAGTAACGGGGGGAGGGGTTATGTCTGGGAAGAGAGCTGGAGGTGTTACATTCTTGTGTTGTATAAATGAGGAGTGGTGGGGGGGAGTATAAATTCCTCTTCTTAAGTTTCTATTTCCTTGCTTGGCCTTCTTTTCTCTGCGCAACTGCAAATCTTTATCAAAATATGTCAAGGTCAATGGACAGAGGCCTCATCACCACCTGAAGATGCCCACATGACCATGTCCAGAACTTTTAATTGGAAGAATCTGTTGAACTTTGGGGGGTGGGAACAATTCCATCCCTTTGTATATGTGATCTGCGCGCCTAATTTCTTAGATTCAGAATTTTACCTGAAGCTACCACTTCAACTTTCAGTAAAAGATTTCTTTCCTCTAATCTATGGAGTCTAAGTATTTCTTTCTTGGATTTTGAATGGAGCACAGACTGACAGTTCCCTTTTTGCAGTGTCATTGTAACTGAATGTTCACTAAATGAATGATGGTAAGTTAAGGACAACCTCTATCCCCAGACAAAGGCTTTGCATTCTTTTAAAATTAGCACAGGGAGGCGTTTCGGCCAAGACCCCAATCAAAGTGAGACTTACCCCCATGGCTGGCACGCCAGGAAATCCTTGAATGCCCTAAAAAGAGGGAGAAAAAGTCATTATGAGCAAAAGAATGGCATTATAAGCGTGATTTGTGCATAAATATGTATTTACTGATGGAAGAGAAGATGTATAGCTCAGGGTTCAACTTGGTGCTCTCTGAGTTTGGTTGTTTTCTTGCAGACGTTTTGTGACCCAACTAGGTAACATCATCATCACAATCTTATTCCATTAGCAAAGAGATGGTTTGTTCTATTCATTTTATTTTTTACTTACTTGGTCTCCTTTTGCTCCCTGGGGTCCTGGAAGTCCCTAATAATAATAATAATAATAATAATAATAATAATAATAATAATAATAATAATAATAATAATAATAATAATAACAACAACAACAATAATAATAATAACAATAATAACAACAACAACAATAACAACAATAACAATAATAACAACAATAATAACAATAACAACAACAACAATAACAATAATAACAATAATAATAGCATAGAATTCTTTATTGGCCAAGTGTGATTGGACACACAAGGAATTTGTCTTGGTGCAAATGCTCTCAGTGTATATAAAAGAGACATTTGTCAATATTAATAATAATAATAATAGCAATAGCAATAATAATAATAATTTTATTATTTGACATTGACACAATCACCATCAGTCAACTGCAAAGGGCAGCTTGGGTTGAAGCAGCTTAAATCCTGCTATGATTCCTTTAACACAGGGGAGGGAAACTCATTTTCCCAAGGGGGCCCATGAGAAAGTGAGGCTGTTGTGGAGGGCAGAACAATAGGGTTGTGAAGGTGTGTAGGCATGCACACACGCACCTACGCAAATCTGAACCCAGCAACAACCCAATAGTTGTCTCCCATCGGAGTCGCCAATGGTCATGGGATCAAAATGTGGTTGCTTGGCAACTGACTTGGGCCGGTTCTGGCAAACCAGATGTTCAATTTACATCTGGTTCGCAGAACTGATGGCCCCCTCCCCTCCTAGGAGTCCCCACGTGGCCCGTTTTGGATGTAGGTAAATGCAGGGTGCGCACGGAGATTCAGGGAGGCCGAAAAACGGGCCTCCTGGAAGTTGTACAAGGCCGGAAATGGGCCCGTTTCCGGCTTCCAGAGAGCCTCCGGAGCCCGGGGAAGCCATTTTTGCCCTCCCGGAGGCTCGAGGAAAGCCTCCGGAGTCTGGGGAGGGCAAAAACGCCCCACCCACTGCCGTGGTGCAGGAGGCCAACTAGGCCACGCCCACCATGGCCACGCCCATCCAGCAACCAGGCAGAGAACCCGTTGCTAAAGTTTTTGAACCCCAACCCTGACTACCTCTACATCTCCTTGCTCAAAAACAAAAAAAAAAAAGAGAAGTACAATAATTGGGGCACAATTAAAACAAGCCAAGATGTCGTGCGAAGCTACAATCTGCATTCATGACTGTGGGAATGCAGCTGATGTCACGATGGAAATATGGTGTAAGGCAGTGGTCCCCAACCTTTTTTTGTACCACGGACCGGTACAATCCACGGACCGATCCACGGACCGGTACCGGCATCAGCACGCACGACCAAGGCAAGGCGAGCCGAGCGACCGGCCAGCCAGCCGTCCCCCGCTTCTCCCTGCCACCTTCAACTCCTCCTTTGTACCTTCTCGTGGTCGATGGGCTTTTCGGGCTCTTTCTTAATCTCCTCCTGAGTAACGCGAGACTCCACCGCCATCGGGACGGCTCTTCGTTCGAAGCTGCCCCCCCCTTCGACGAAACTAAGGCGCGAGGATTCCTTCAGCACCCAAACGCTGCTTTCCAACCGACGACCGACAAGCTCACCCGGAAGCACTTTCTCAAGCGCCGTCGAAACAAGATGGCGGCGCCCAAGCAAAATAGGTGGCCCGGTACAAAATGATCCATGGACCGGTACCGGTCCGGGGCCCGGTGGTTGGGGACCACTGGTGTAAGGGTTATAGTGAGTCACAACTGGATTTAAATTCCCCCCCCAGAAAAAGCATAAAATGTACCTCACCTTTTCTCCTTTGATACCATCTTGTCCCCTTTTACCCTGGATTAAAAAAATAAAAAAAGAATAAACACCATTTTTATAGTAAATCTTCAGAGTGGAGTAAATCAGTAAATGTTTGATTTTCATACAGTTAGTCCTCGCTTAGCGAAATTTTCATATACTTAGTCCTCGCTGGCAGCTCTGGGGGCCCAGAGGTGGAGTTCTCGCCTCACAATCCAGTAGGCTGTGAATTCGATCGTAGGTAGGAGCTAATATTTGGAATAGAGACTCTCCTGCTCGAGCAGGGGGTTGGACTAGATTACCTCCAAGGTCCCTTCCAACTCTGTTATTCTATGATTCTATGAAAAGAAGTGGGACTATCAACGCCATCAGTGGAATATCGTATGATCTTGATGGGCTTATGGACTCATTTCCCCGTCCTCAGAGACAGTGAGTTCTAGTCCTGCCTTATGTATGAAAGCCAGCTGGGTGACTTTGGGCTGATCACCAGGAGACAGGGAGTTCTAGTTCCATCTTAAGCATCAAAGCCATTTGGGTGACTTTGGGCTGATCACCAGGAGACAGGGAATTCTAGTCCTGCCTTAAGCAGGAAAGCCAGCTGGGTGACTTTGGGCCGATCACCAGGAGACAGGGAATTCTAGTCCTGCCTTAAGCAGGAAAGCCAGCTGGGTGACTTTGGGCCGATCACCAGGAGACAGGGAGTTCTAGTTCTGTCTTAGATTTGAAAGCCGGCTGGGTGACCTTGGGCCAGTCCTTTTTCCTCAACCCACCCTGCCTCACTGGGTTGTTGTTGTTAAGAAAATAAGAGGAGGAAGGACCGTTGGATATGTTCGCCACCTTGAGTTATTTATAAAAAATAATAAAAATAATAAGAATCAACAAATCTTTGTGGTTATTCTTACCCTTAAACCAGGGGCCCCTTCTTCCCCTGGAAATCCTTGTTCCCCCTAAAGAGAATCAGTCAGAAGAGAATAATTCTTTCTTGAAACAACTCAGGATAAATTTCTGCTAGAAAAACAGAACTAAGCATAAGAACACGGGTCAGATTCGGGCCCGTTAAAAATAATTTAAAACAATTTAATTTTAGCTAATTAAAACAATAATTCAGCTAATTAAAAAAAGAATTCATTTTTTAAAAAAGTTAAGACTATTTATAGCAGCTTTTTGCCCAGTGTTCCTTGTTTACCTACACACACAAACACACATACACAACTACACCTAGATATTTACTTAGGTAGGAATACAGTACAGGTTGCCCTCGACTTATAACCAGTCTCATTTAGCGACCATTCGAAATTACCACAGACTCCAAAAGAAGTACTTCTCACGCATTCAACCCTGCCTGATATTTTGTTTTTATATACTTTATCTTTTTGGATTGTCATTTTCTTTTTTTTGCTTGTTTATTTTCATATTGTAATTTGTTTTCCTTTTTTCCCCTTGATTGTGTATTTGATCCTTGGAAATAATAATAATAAAAAATAAATAAAAAGGTACTTCTGATGAAAGAGTGCCTCCATCTACAGCCATTTGCAACATCCCATAATCAAATAGTTGTGATTTATGGGTGTGTGTTTTTTGCCAGAAACTGACAATTACTTCTGGTTTTCGGCAAAAACCTCCCTTGGACTAAAATGGCTTCCCTTAATGACTGCAATGTTGGCTTAACAACCACAACATTCATTTAATGACCGCTGCCGTAAAATCAGGCATCGTCTTGATGGCTCGCTTAACAACGGCATGACTTAACTGCAGTTCTCTGATCAATTACAGTTGTAAGTCGAGGACTACCCGTATGGAGTATCCAAAGCTAGTCAGAGGTAGAGCAAGAGAAAAGAGAATTTATTTTCTCCTTTTTAATTTTAATTTTGGATCATCTTGTAGATACATCAGCAGAAAATCTTCAGTTTTTTGCCAAAGATATCTTTAATTTTGAAATATTAACGGAAACAGATAACAGATAATCAGAGTTGGAGGGGACCTTGTAGGTCATCTAGTCCACCCCCCCGCCCAAGCGGGAGACCCTACACCATTTCTGACAGATGGCAGTCCAATCTCTTCTTGAAAGTCTCAAGTGATGACGCTCCCACAACTTCCGAGGGCAACTTCTGTTCCATGGGTTGATTGTTCTCACTGTCAGAAAGTTTCTCCTTATTTCCAGGTTGAATCTCTTCTTGATCAGTTTCTATCTATTGTTCCTTGTCTGGTCTTTGGGTGCTTTGGAGAATAGCTTGACTCCTTCCTCTTCTCTGTAGCAGCCCTTCAAATATTGGAAGACTGCTATCCTGCCTCCCCTGGTCCTTCTCTTTACTAGACTAGCCAGGCCCAGTTCCTGCAACCCGTCATCGTATGTTTTAGCCTCCAATCCCCTCATTATCCTGGTTGCTCTTCTCTGTACCTTTTCTAGAGTCTCAACCTCTTTTTTATAGTGTGGTGATCAAAACTGGATGCAGTACTCTAGGTGTGGTCTTACTAAGGCTTTATAGAGTGGTATTAGTACCTCCCTTGATCTTGATTGTATCCCTCTGTTAATACAATTTAGGATTGCATTAGCTTTTTTGGCTGCTGCTGCACACGGCTGGCTCCTATTTAGCTGGTTGTCCACTAAGACTCCAAGATCCCTCTCACAGTTACTGCTATTGAGCCTGGTTTCACCCAATCTGTATGTGTCCTTTGGGTTTTTCTTGCCTAAGTGGAGGAGTTTACTTTTCTCTACATTGAATTTCATTTTGTTAGATACGGCTCAGTGTTCTAGTCTGTCAAGATCCATCTGGATCTTGAGCCTATCTTCTTGGGTGTTAGCTATTCCTGCCAGCTTAGTATCATCTGCAAATTTGGTAAGTTCCCCTTCTATTCCCTCATCTAAGTCGTTAATGAAGATATTGAAGAGTCCTGGGCCTAAGACGGAACCTTGTGGCACCCCACTGCTTACTTCCCTCCATGTAGACTTAGACCCATTAAGGACTACTCGTTGAGTACGGTTTGCCAGCCAGTTGTGAGTCCATCTAGTGGTGGTGCTATCTATTCCACTTTTTTCTAGTTTACTAAGAAGTAGGTTGTGGTCTACTTTGTTGACTGCCTTGCTGAAATCTAAATATATTATGTCCACAGTATTTTGCTGGTCTACTAATTAACAAACCATCTTTCAAAACTCACTTTTGGCCCCAGGGGTCCTGGATGTCCCATAGCTCCCTGCAAGCCAAATAAAGAAGACAATTGCATCCTATTGCATGAAGTACACCCCAAAAGGACAGTTCCGGGAACCACTAAAACAAGGCCAAAAGATTTAAAGCAGCCGTTCCCCTTTAAGATATCCAAACCCCATGCAAAAACACCAGCTAAAACGAACGCCTACATAGAGGAATAAAGATAAGCGGAATCTGGTTGAAAATAACTCACTAAGGCACACCAGAACTCACTTTGCCTGCCACCTTGACAGGATTAACCCCTAGACAGGAAAAATAAAACACCCCAGATTAATCAAGATTAACCCAGGAAAACAAAACAGGAGCTTCAAAGGGGAATTAAGCATTAAAGGCTCAGGGTCACACTCCCAATGTTGCTTGCTAGCCAGGAACGCTTGAGCTGTGTCACTATTTTTCTTGCCTTCCTGAATTATAAGGTACAGGTAAAGGTTCCCCTCGCACATATGTGTTAGTCATTTACGGTTCTAGGGGGCGGTGCTCACCTCCGTTACAAAGCCGAAGAAGAGCCAGCGCTGTCCGAACACGTCTCCATGGTCATGTGGACAGCAGGACTAAACGCCTTTGAAGGTGCACGGAACGCTGTTCCCTTCCCACCAAAGGGGTCCCTATTTTTCTACTTGCATTTTTACATGCTTTTGAACTGCTAGGTTGGCAGAAGCTGGGAGAAGTAACGGGAGCTCGCTCTGTTACTTGGTGCTAGGGATTCGAACGTCTTTGCCTGCCACTGAGCCACCACATCCCTATCCTGAATTATATCCCACTTTCTCACTTTCTAGCAGCTTGCTTCCATGTCTGTTCCTTCTCAGCATCGGTGACTGCTCCCCAGCTGGGAACCAGGGAGAAATTTTCCAACGCTATCAAATGTTTATGTATTAATTTTGCAGCTGTTCTTCCCCCAAAACCTCGGCCAGAATCAACATTTCTTTTTTTTTAAAAAAAAAAAAAGTTTGCTTTCTTTCATTTTTGTGGCGTTTCCATTTAGAAAGAAGAAGGAAAGAGGGGGAGGAAAGGGGAATTGATTTTGGTTTACGGACTTCTACGTTAGTTTTTTTTTTTTTTCCTTTCCTTTTTGCAGAGAAGTGACGGAAAAGATATACCAAGAAATATTTAAAAATTGAGCAAAAGGAAAGGAGATGAGAGGAGAGGGAAGGGAAGGGCAAGGAAGCGGGATCAGAGGAGAGGGGAAGGGAAAAGGAAGGGAAAAGGAAGGAAAAATGAAAATAAAATTTCACTTTCAAAAAATGGGAGGGGACAGGATTAATTTTTCTTTAATGGCTGAGTTGTTTCAGCATCAACTCTTTGACCTTGAGTAAGCTTAGAAGCTAAGCAGGTTCAGACCAGATTGGTATCTGGATGGGAGACTTACAGGCAGTCCTTGACTTACAACCACAATTGAGCCCAAAATTTCTGTTGCAAAGTGAGACGGGGATTAAAGGAGGTGATTTTTTTTGGGGGGGGGGGGCATTTCACAACCTTTCTAGCCACCGTTGTTAAGCGAATCACCGCAGTGGTTACGTTAGCCACAGGGTTGTTAAGCGAATCTGGCTTTCCCCATTGGCTTTGCTTGTCGAACGGTCAGAAAAGGGGATGATGCGACCCGGGAGACACTGCAACCGTCATAAGTACTATTGTGGTTAGCCGGCAGCAGCTGCGGAGGGCTGAGGAGAGCGAGGTGGTCAGATGAGGGGCCAG
>NC_142014.1:79680816-79685816 GCF_049901735.1 Notechis scutatus | reverse complement strand
CGTGCATAAGCGCACCAACGTGCCTACCATCCCTGTCCTATTGTTTCTCTTATTCTTTTATTTTTCTTATATGTACCCATTTCATGTATTCACAACTATGTATACACTTATACTTATTAT
Organism: Notechis scutatus; assembly: GCF_049901735.1. Lineage (NCBI taxonomy): Eukaryota > Metazoa > Chordata > Lepidosauria > Squamata > Elapidae > Notechis > Notechis scutatus. The sequence continues at coordinate 79,685,696 of NC_142014.1, read as the reverse complement.
CTTGTAAACAATTGGCAAATCAAATAAATAAATAAATAAATAAAGTCCACAGGCCTGAAGATTGCCAAGATTGGGGACTCCACTTTGAATGCTTTGTGTGAGCCCTTCTAAACCACAAGGCACAAGGAACTAATTATAAATGATGGCTTTGTCCTTACTAGGGATATTGTCTCCCTTGAGTAAAAACATTCCTACAGATCTTCCTCCATGTGAGGAAGAGATCCAGTTAGGAGCAGAAGGTCCTACTCACCGATTCTCCTCTTCCTCCTTTCTCTCCTTTCATCCCGCTTCTGCCCCGGGGACCCTAAAAAAACAAAAAGACGTTGGATTTACAAAACACACCGACCTGGGCAAAAAAAACGTGATTGACAGCTTGTGATTTAGACGTGGTAGAAATCCAGGCGTGGTCTTAGCAGGAATCAGGCCGTGACAACCACGGTCATTTCAGCATGTCGCTCCTAATAAATCCTTTGAAGTTTTTTTTGAAGTTGGGCTCGAGGCTCATGATTTAATTAGGGCGATGGCTGGAATCCTGACAGCCGGTAGTTCTCGATCTGTGTCATGCCCTTGTTGGAGTCTGATTCTGAGAAGCTGACAGGGAGTGGGAGTGTGGCTCCGGTGGCTGGGGAAGAAACGGAGGAAGGACACAGTCCAGCTGGACATTCAGACGAAGACCCAGGCCCACCCCCTCTTCATCCTAGGGCAGCGATGGCCAACCGGTGGGCTGCGGCCCACTGGTGGTCTGTGAGAAAATTTTGGTGGGCCGCAAATAAATCTTACCCCCAGAGTACCCCCACAAAGCAATTAATCCAGACTGCGCAGAAACACAAGGCTGCTCAGCCCACATGGCCCATGGGAACCCTCCCCACCCACTCACTCCTTAGCCGGTAAACTTGCCTGCTAAATTGCTCTTTTTCCTTTTTCCGACCATCATCTGTTCTGCTGTGCTGGGAGATTTAGATTAGCTAGGAAGCAGGAAATGGTTGGATTTCTTGCTTTCTAGCTAAGCACAGCCGAACCTTCCTTAGAACTGAAGGTTTGCTTGCAAGCAAATTCAGTGCAAGCAAATTTGAGAGACTGAGCTAGCCGATGGCAGATAGATAGATCACTGAATGATTCTGTGAGCAACTCAATTTGCCTGCTTTGCCTGATTTTGGATAAAAGTTGCTTTTTTAAAATAAAAAAATTCAATATTTACATACATGGTGTGTTTTGAATTAATTTTGTGAGTTTGTTTGCTAGCAAATTTTATGAGTTTGCTTGCAAGCAAATTTTATGTGACAGACTGAGCTAGCCAATGGCAGATAGATAGATAGATTTAGATTAGCTAGGAAGCAGGAAATGGTTGGATTTCTTGCTTTCTAGCTAGGCTTTAGTTCTTCGGCTCTCCTTTTAAGCACAGCCGAACCACCCTTAGGACTAAAGCTTCTATTATTCAGTGCAGACTCACAGCAAGCAAATTTTATGTGACAGGTTGAGCTAGATTTCTGAATGAATCTGTGATTCTGTCAGCAACTCAATCTGCCTGCCTGCTTTGCCTGATTTTGGGTAAAAGGTGCTCTTTTTAATAAAGAATTCAATATTTATATAAATATTTATAATATTTACATACAAGCCATGCCCAGCCAGTCACATGACCACCAAGCCACACCCACAAATTAGGCCACGCCCACAGAACCAGTTAGTGGTCCCTGGGATCTAAAATTATGAGTTTGGTGGTCCCTGAGGTCCAAAAGGTTGGCGACCCCTGTCCTAAGGCACGCAGGGAGGAACGGAGAAGGGAGCAACATGGCTTATGGGAGAGAAAAAGGGCCTAATCCCTTTCATTGGTTGCAGCTGGGAGAACAGGATATAAGTGGGGCGTTTGCACACAGCTCGTTGCTGGAAGCAAAGCGTGCATTATCTTGGTCGAGGCTTATCTGGGTTTTGGCGTCCTCCCAACTGTGGTTGCTGCATTATCTTGTGGAAGTCTGTAATTTATCATCTTGGCTGCCATGTTTTTTACTTCAGTGTGGTATGTGTTGGGTTTTTTTTATTTCTAATTATCTTTACTTTGGGTTCGGACTGATTTACTCTCTTCATAGACTGTTTTTGGAAGAGTTTGATATCCAGCCAAGGATAATTGGACATTGGGGCCCAAGTAGGAGGCATTAAAGGGAATTTATTCTACTTCTGTGACTTTGTTATTTTTGTCTCACGCCCCGGGTCATCACAATCTGTTTAGCGACCGTTCCAAATTACAACAGCACTGAAAAAAGTGACCAAGGAGTGGTCCTCGCATTTATGACCATCCCAGCATTCCCCACATTCACATGATCAACATTTGAGTCCTTGGCAACTGGTGTGTATTTATGACGGTTCCCGGGGGGCACGTGATCACTATTTTGTGACGTTCCCAATTGGTTTCCAACAAGCAAAGTCAATGAGGCGGGGAAGCCCAATTCCTTTAACGACCATGTGATTTACTTAACTGCAGTGATTTGCTTAACAACGGTGGTCAAATAGCTCATCAAATGGGAGGCGACTCACTTAACAACCATTTTGCTTAGCAAAAGAACTTCTAATCTTCATTATGGTCATATGTCAAGGACTACCTGAATGCTTTCACACAGTTGATTTTATCTGGGGGTAGCAAAGGCATTGGGTTCTGTGAATGCCGGTACGGGCATTAGCATTTATGCAAATGAAAACTTATCAAGGAGACAAGCAACCTGGAACTAAGGAGAAATTTCTGAACAATTAGGAACAATTAACCAGTGGAACATCCTTGGCACCAGAAGTTGTGAATGCTCCAACACTGGAAGTTTTTAAGAAGTGATTAGATAACCATTTGTCTGAAATGATACAGGATTTCCTGCCTTAGCAAGGGGTTGGTCTAGAAGACCTTCAAGGTCCCTTCCAATTCTGGCATCCTATTCTACTCTACTCTACTCTACTCTACTCTACTCTACTCTACTCTACTCTTCCTTGTATGTCCAATCACACTTGGCCAATAAAGAATTCTCTCTCTCTCTTCCCTCCTCTTCTCTTCTCTTCTCTTCTCTTCTCTCTCTCTTCTCTTCTCTTCTCTTCTCTTCTCTTCTCTCCTCTCCTCTCCTCTCCTCTCCTCCTCCCTTCCCTTCCCTTCCCTTCCCTTCCCTTCCCTTCCCTTCCCTTCCCTTCTCTTCTCTTCTCTCCCTTCTCTTATCTTCTTCCTTGTGTGTCTAATCACACTTGGCCAATAAGGAATTATCTTCCTCTCCTTTTCTCTCCCTCTCCTCTCCTCTCCCCTCCCCTCCCCTCCGCTCCCTTCCCCTTCCGTTCCATTCCGTTCCCTTCCCTTCCCTTCCCTTCCATTCCATTCCATTCCATTCCATTCCATTCCATTCCATTCCATTCCATTCCATTCCATTCCATTCTATTCTATTCTATTCTATTCTATTCTATTCTATTCTATTCTATTCTATTCTATTATTGTTTTATTCCTCTTCTTATTTATAACTGAAAGGCCATTTCATTGCTAGGAATAGATGAATCTTAATATTTCTACCATAGTTTTCTTTGTTCGTGTACAAATTCATTTCTCTTTTTTGCACAGTGCTTTGCAAATCTTTTTTTCAATAGTCTTCACACAGAGATGTCCAATTACACACCATTTTCTACACGATTACCCCAATATGCTTCTTTTCATGTGCTCTAATTCATAATTTTATGAACCCACAGTATCATTCATGCACAGTTATATATTGAGACATAATATTTGCATAGAGAACTCCATTAAAAAATTCCGGAGACGCTTGAAATAACAAGAGCCGGTTTGTATAGTAATGTAAGAACAGCGAATTATAAAAGTATGAGGTTAATTAATGCCCCCATGCCTGACTCACTCTTTTATTAAGACCTTTGAAGAGGGTTTTGGACCAATAAAATAATAATTTAAATCGGTTTTTTTTTTAAAAAAATGATACTATACTTGAGAATACCTAATCACATAGGGTCCTCGATGCTCTCTGAGCTTGGTGGTTTCCTTGCAGACGTTTCATGACCCAACTAGGGAACATCATCAGTGCTACATGAGAGTGGGGTTTGTGGAGAGGAGGAGGAGGAGGAGGAGGAGGAGGAGGAGGAGGAGGAGGAGGAGGAGGAGGAGGAGGAGGAGGAGGAGGAGGAGGAGGAGGAGGAAAAGGACTATGGGGTCCTTGGTACTTTCTGAGCTTGGTGGTTTCCTTGCAGACATTTCATGACCCAACTAGGGAACATCATCAGTGCTACATGAGAGTGGGGTTTGTGGAGAGGAGGAGGAGGAGGAGGAGGAGGAGGAGGAGGAGGAGGAGGAGGAGGAGGAGGAGGAGGAGGAGGAGGAGGAGGAAGAGGAGGAGGAGGAAAAGGACTATGGGGTCCTTGGTACTTTCTGAGCTTGGTGGTTTCCTTGCAGACATTTCATGACCCAACTAGGGAACATCATCAATGCTAGGAGGGAGAGAGGTTTGTGGAGAGGAGGAGGAGGAGGAGCACAGTGGAGTTCTTCGTGCTCTCTGAGCTTGTTTGTTTTCTTGTGGACGTTTCATAACCCAACTAGTAAGATCATCAGTGCTGGATGGAATGGGATTTCAAGAGAGGAGGAAGAGGAAGAGGAGGAGGTGTAGAGGGAAGAAGAGCAGCACCATGTTACAGTTGTTAAGCGAATCAATGCAGTTGTTCAATGAGTTCACGTGGTTGTTAAGTGAATCTGGTTTTTCTCTTTGGACTTTGCCTGTCAGAAGGTCGCAAACGGGATCACGTGACCCCCCGGGGGATACGGCTGCTGTCATAAATGTGAGTCAGCGTCAAACATCCGAATGTAAATCAAATGACCATGGGGACGCTGTATGAAAAGCGACTTTTTTTTTCAGGGCCGTTGT
>NC_142014.1:79653316-79675816 GCF_049901735.1 Notechis scutatus | reverse complement strand
ATCGACCAGCTCAGCAGCGTCTTAGCCGCTGAGCCACCGCGTCCCCGCACAAGGAGGGAAATATAGGTGGGCTTTAAAAATGCAGTGGGAATTGATGGACAACTTGGACAGCCAATGAGACGCCATGCACACAATCTGACATACCTTCACTGATGAGCCAGGTGGTCCCTGGGGTCCAGATAGGCCAGGCAGGCCTGGGGGCCCTGCTACACCAGGAACCCCTGGCTGCCCCTTTTGGCCCTGAAATAAAGTATATCAAATATATTAAGCCAGGTATTAGAGCAGCGTTTCTCGACCTCGGCAGCCCTCCGTGCTCTCGGAGCTCTTCTTGCAGACATTTCCTGACCCAACTAGGTTACATCATCAGGGCCAGAAGGAAGTTTGGTTTGCGTAGAGGAGGAGGAGGGGGGAGGAAGAGGAAGGGGAGGAGGAGGAGGAGGAGCACTGTGAGTCATTGGTGCTCTCCGAGGTCTATTGTTTTCTTGCAGACGTTTCGTGACCCAACTAGGTTACATCATCAGTGCCAGAAGGAAGTTTGGTTTGTGTAGAGGAGGAGGAGGGGGAGAGGAAGAGGAAGGGGGAGGAGGAGGAGGAGCACTGTGAGTCATTGGTGCTCTCTGAGTTCTATTGTTTTCTTGCAGACATTTCCTGACCCAACTAGGTTACATCATCAGTGCCAGAAGGAAGTTTGGTTTGCGTAGAGGAGGAGGAGGGGGGAGGAAGAGGAAGGGGGAGGAGGAGGAGAAGCACTGTGAGTCATTGGTGCTCTCCGAGGTCTATTGTTTTCTTGCAGACGTTTCGTGACCCAACTTGGTAACATCATCAGTGCTAGAAGGAATGGTGGAGAATGAGGAGGAGGAAGAGGAGGAGGAGGAGGAAGAGGATCACGGTGGAGCCCTTGGTGCTCTCTCACCTTTGTCTATAAGAAAACAACCAAGCTCAGAGACCACCAAGGAGCCCTGCAGTCGTTCTTTCTCCTCCTCACCCTTCCTCCTCCTCCCTTTCTCCTTCTCTTCTTCCTCCTCCCCTTCCTCCTTTCCTCCATTCCCTAAAGCCTTCTCCTCCTCCACCTCCTAACACTGATGATGTTACCCAGTTGGGTCATAAAACATCTACCAGAACACAACCAAGCTCAGAGAGCATCGAGGACCCCTCAAAATATTTTATTTTACTTACCGGAGGACCTGGCTGCCCACTTTTTCCTGAGATGACTTCCATGCTTCCTAGCACGTATCCTGGTTCTCCCTGCAGAAGAGATACGTTGTGTTTATGTGCTGCTTATCTGGCAGAGCCCAAATCTACTTCCGTATAAAACCACAATGTGGCTTTTCACAACCTGAGGACCCACTCGTGCACATAAGAGTTTTGACCGTTGAATTATATCGGGTGTGTGTTCTGCTGGATGGTTTGTCAGGGGTCAGTCCCTGCTTATCTGTCTCGTTAGAGGATGTATTTAGAGAGCCACAAGTTCTTTAAAAGGTAAAGGTTCCCCTAGCACAGTGGCCCCCAACCTTTTTGTCCCACGGACCGGTACCGCATCACAAAATGATCCACGGACCGTAACGGCATCAGCACGCACGACCAAGGCAAGGCGAGCCGAGCGACCGCCAGCCAGCCGTCCCCCGCTTCTCCCGCCACCTTCAACTCCTCCTTTGTACCTTTGTCGATGGGCTTTTCGGGCTCTTTCTTAACCTCCTCCTGAGTAACGCGAGACTCCACCGCCACCGGGACGGCTCTTCGTTCGAAGCGCCCCCCCCCCGACGAAACTAAGGTGCGAGGATTCAGCACCCAAACGCCGCTTTCCAACCGACGGCCGACAAGCTCACCCGGAAGCACTTTCTCAAGCACCGTCGAAACAAGATGGCGGCGCCCACTTCTTTGTGGCCCGGTAAAAAATGCTCCACGGACCGGTACCGGTCCGGGGCCCGGTGATTGGGGACCACTGCCCTAGCACATACATGCTAGTCCTTTTCCAGCTCCCTGGCATAGAGCTAAGGCTACTGATGACATCTTAGGCATGGTATCAACACGGTTTTATTGTGTATTAGTGTAAAGCGCGAAACAAAAACTCACTCTGTCTCCTTTAGGCCCAGATGGGCCTGGGAATCCAGGAAGTCCCTAGTAAAACCATGCAGAGAAAACGGATTTAGCTTGGTGCCAAAACAGGAGCGTTCAAAATCATGCACTCGTATATCACAGAAATCCAATACTGAGACCCAATTTGGTCTGGGAACCAGGAGGTGGTGATTTCTAGTCCTGCTTTAGGCATGAAAGCCAGCTGGGTGATTTTGGGCCAATCACCAGGAGACAGTGAGTTCTAGTTCTGCTTTAGTCATGAAAGTCTGCTGGGTGACTTAGGGTTAATCACTAGGAGACCGTGAGTTCTAGTTCTACCTTAGGCATGAAAGCCAACTGGGTGACTTTGGGCCAATCACCAGGAGACAGTGAGTTCTAGTTCTACCTTAGGCATGAAAGCCAACTGGGTGACTTTGGGCCAATCACCAGGAGACAGTGAGTTCTAGTTCTACCTTAGGCATGAAAGCCAACTGGGTGACTTTGGGCCAATCACCAGGAGACAGTGAGTTCTAGTTCTACCTTAGGCATGAAAGCCAACTGGGTGACTTTGGGCCACTCACCAGGAGACAGTGAGTTCTAATTCTACCTTAGGCATGAAAGCCAACTGGGTGACTTTGGGCCACTCACCAGCAGACAGTGAGTTCTAGTTCTACCTTAGGCATGAAAGTCAACTGGGTGACTTTGGGCCACTCACCAGGAGACAGTGAGTTCTAGTTCTACCTTAGGCATGAAAGCCAACTGGGTGACTTTGGGCCACTCACCAGGAGACAGTGAGTTCTAGTTCTACCTTAGGCATGAAAGCCAACTGGGTGACTTTGGGCCACTCACCAGGAGACAGTGAGTTCTAGTTCTACCTTAGGCATGAAAGCCAACTGGGTGACTTTGGGCCAATCACCAGGAGACAGTGGGTTCTAGTTCTACCTTAGGCATGAAAGCCAACTGGGTGGCTTTAGGCCAATTACCAGGAGACGGTGAGTTCTCGTCCTGCCTTAGCCATGAAAGCCTGCTGAAGACTAGAACTCACCGTCGCCTAGCTTCCAGCCTGGTATTTTAACCACTAGCAGAAACTCTCTTTATGCAACTTACTCGATCTCCTTGCATGCCCGGGAGTCCCTGTCCATTAAGAGAGAGAGAGAGAGAAAGCAGCAGCTATTAAAAACGAAATCATCAGGGTAACTTTTATAAAGCAGTTGTGATCTTAAGGGTATAAAATATCTACTCTTATTCCAGGAGACCCTGGCAGGCCCACTCGTCCAGGTCGGCCAGGTAATCCCGGGATGCCATCTTTTCCTGGAAATCCCTAAATAAAGCGGAAAAGAGGAGAAGACATTGTGAGAAACATAGCCCACCTCCTGTTGAGGGCTTAACAGTCCCCCCATAAAAGGTGGAACGGATCTATTTGATTTGCATAAGTGGAAATCTACTCACCCGTTCTCCTTTTTCCCCCTTGGTGGCGAAGGCAAATGGGTCGTAGCTTCCACCTCTGCGCAAACTTCCTCCTGCGAAGCTCTGTAGAAGCAGAGTCAAGTGTCATTGCAGAGGTTTTGGTCCCCAATGTATCCATCCCAGAATGTTTTTCTCCTCCTCCATGGTTTAGAACAGTGGTCGGCAACCCGCGGCTCTGGAGCCGCATGTGGCTCTTTCCTCTCTCTGCTGCGGCTCCCTGTCGCCGGTCGGCTCCACAATTGATAGGGCTTTCATTTATGTTGTGGTTCGCTGGCAGCCGGTGCAGACAGCAGCGGAGTCAGACAGTGAGGATGAAAAGGAACCAGTCAGGGAGTCTGGAGAGGACTTAGATGAGGATCCTGTGTCCAATGCAGGGATGGGGCCTGGACCATCTGGGAGTGGGGTGCTGTCTCCGGAGCCTCTGGAGTCTTGCAGCAGTGAGGCCTGTTCCCAGTGCGCATGTGCGCAGAGCTGCTAGAAGGTGAGAGCAGCTGAAGCAGAAGGGGTGACTTGGGATTAAGGTTGGGAGGTGATTGCCCCTCCCATAAGGGATAAAAGTCAGCCCTTGGTGACAAACTCTTTGCAGGAAGCAAAGTAGTTCGATAGATTCCGAGTTCCCCTTGAAGCTCTGTGTACTGTGGTTGGTTTTCTCTGGTACTTCGGTTGGTTAATTGGATACTTCTGTTTTTGGCCGCATTCCACAGCACTGAAAGGCGTGTGCTTATTTTAGGGAATGATTTAAGATTAGTTCTGGGTGGGAATGAAAGCAATTCCCAGCGTTGCCATAAAATAGGTTTTGCTTTTAAAACTAGTTTATGTTTAATTACATTTGACGAAGCCTGGGTCAGAACAGTTTAGGACAGGTAGAGGAAAGGAGGCTAGGAGGAGACTCTATGGTGGGGGGAACCAGACTTCCGGTTGGCAGAGGAAAAAGGACGCTGCACTAGGAGGAGACTCTATGGTGGAGAAACTGGACTTCCAGTTGGCAGAGGAAAAAGGACGCTGTGGTAGGAGGAGACTCTATGGTGGGGGGAACCGGACTTCCGGTTGGCAGAGGAAAAAGGACGCTGTGCTAGGAGGAGACTCTATGGTGGGGAAACTGGACTTCCAGTTGGCAGAGGAAAAAGGACGCTGCACTAGGAGGAGACTCTATGGTGGAGAAACTGGACTTCCAGTTGGCAGAGGAAAAAGGACGCTGTGGTAGGAGGAGACTCTATGGTGGGGGAAACCGGACTTCCAGTTGGCAGAGGAAAAAGGATCTGCGCTTGGAGGAGACTCTATGGTGGAGAAACTGGACTTCCAGTTGGCAGAGGAAAAAGGATGCCGTGGTAGGAGGAGACTCTATGGTGGGGGAACCGGACTTCCAGTTGGCAGAGGAAAAAGGACGCTGTGGTAGGAGGAGACTCTATGGTGGGGGGAACCGGACTTCCAGTTGGCAGAGGAAAAAGGACGCTGCGCTTGGAGGAGACTCTATGGTGGAGAAACTGGACTTCCAGTTGGCAGAGGAAAAAGGGACGCTGTGGTAGGAGGAGACTCTATGGTGGGGAGACTTCCTCCAAAGAACTGTCAGGCGCGAAGAATCAGGACCACAAATTCTAGTTAAGACTGACTGCTCACACCTAGACACAAGAACCTAGTCAACTAATGGTTAGCATTAAATTAGTGTAGGAAAAAAAAACTAGATATCTACATAAAATACATAACTAGATAAAAGTCAATGGAATTCAAGGGGGTTGGACTTTGTGGCAACATAAGGATTCCAGGCTGATTTCTCTCTTGACTCCACCTCCAGCTCTACCTCTTCTTCTCCTACCAGATCTTCCATCTCTGGGAAAAGACAGGCCCTGAAGTCTTTCTCTCCTAGATCAGTCCCTTCCCCCAAAGAGTGACCCTAAGTCTTGGATTAAGAGAGAGAGAGACCGGCCCCAAATCCCCCAGGTGGCCTCTGTAACTCAGATTAGACTTGAGTTCCCATTTTCTCAATTGTAACCCAAAAAAGAACTAGAACTAGGAATAGAATAGAATAGAAATAAGAAAAGAATAGAATAAATAGAAATGAAATAAGAATAGAAATAAGAATAGAATAGAAAATAGGAATAGGATAGGATAGAATTCTTTTATTGGCCAAGTGTGATTGGACACACAAGGAATTTGTCTTGGTGCAAATGCTTTCAGTGTACATAAAAGAAAAGAGACATTCTTCAAGAGTCAAGAATCATCAGGTACAACACTTAATAATAGTCATATAATACAATAAGAATAGAATAGAATAGAATAGAATAGAATAGAATAGAATAGAATAGAATAGAATAGAATAGAATAGAATAGAATAGAATAGAATAGAATAGAATAGAATAGAATTCTTTATTGGCCAGGTGTGATTGGACACGTAAGGAATTTGTCTTGGTGCAAATGCCCTCAGTGTACATAAAAGAAAAGATCCATTCATCAAGAGTCAAGAATCATCAGGTACAACACTTAATAATGATAGTCATAGGGTACAATAAGCAATCAAATCATACTAGGAAACAGTCAATATAAATCGTAAGGATACAAGCGACAAAGTTACAGTCCTACAGTCACAAGTGGGAGGGAATGAGTGATAAAGAGTGATGAGAAGATATATAGTAATAGTAGTGCAGACTTTGTGATAGTTGAACAGTGTTGAGGGAATTATTTGTTTAGCAGAGTGATGGCATTTGGGAAAAACCTGTCCTTGTGTCTAGTTGTTCTGGTGTGCAGTGCTCTATAGTGTCGTTTTGAGGGAAGGAGTTGAAACAATTTATGTCCAGGATGTGAGGGGTCTGTAAATATTTTCACAGCCCTCTTTTGGACTCGTGCAGGATGTAGGTCCTCCATGGAAGGCAGGTGGGTAGTAATTAGTAATTGTTGTTTCTGTGATCCTAATTACCCTCTGGAGTCTGTGTCTGTCCTGTTGGGTTGCAGAACCAAACCAGACAGCTACAGAGGTGCAGATGACAGACTCAATCATCCTCTGTAGAACTACAAATGGAAAACTACAAACCATAAATGAGGCCCCACCCCACCCCAGTTCAGAGGCCACCCACACCTGCCTTACCTCCAAGCATTTTGGGTCACAAGGTGCTTGCGTAGCGAACGCTGCCAGGTGAATAGGAGGGGAAGTGGCGATGAGCGACCTCATTGGATCATCAAAGAGCTGCTCTGGTAGACCCACTGCTTTGCTGGCAAACTTAGAATACAAGGACGTAAGTTAGTCCATTCTGCCCCCACCCACTTAATCCAGAAGAGCCGAGGGATTGATATCATACAACCAAATATGTCCACAGTCTACACAGGTGGATTCCACCAAGATAAAGAGGCTTAAGTCCCAGCTAAGTGGGTCTAGTATTGCAACTTTAAATGCATTCCTATGAATATTTATTTGAAAACAATTTAGTGATAAGCTTAAGGGGTTTTGCCCCTGTCCCAAGGGCCGGGGAATTGAGCAGGATAAGAGACAGCACAATCCAGAGCTGGATGGTCAGAAAAGGCAGAGATTCTGGATAGCTACTTCCAAAGTATATCCATTAGGTAGGGGTAGTGTGATGACCTGAGGCGTGGCACAAAGGCAACACAGTCAGATAAGAGTCCCTTTATTAGCTCTAACTTTGCCTCCAATGTCTAGGTTACCATCTGGCTGGAGAAAAACTCTCCCAGGAACAGCCTTTGACGGCAGAAAATTAAGTCCAAAACATGGTCAACACAAACTGTAACTTAAAGTCCAAACAAGCCAAACTGAAGTAATTAATTTGGCAGGGCAGGAGCAAGAATTTCAGACTTGAAGGCACAGCAAAACTCACATGGTTGGGAAGATGCGAGGAACACAGATAAGCCACGACAACACAGGATAAAGTCATGTTTGCTCCCAGCAGCCTGCCGCATGCAACCTGCCTTTTTTATCAACTGTCTTCCCAGCTGTGGCTAACGAAGGGAATCAGGGCCCTTTCCTTCCCCGTAAGCCACGCAACCCACGTTGCTCTCTTCTCCGTTTCTCCCTGCGTGCCCTAGGATGAAGAGGCAGTGGGCCTGAGTCTTCCTCTGAACTCTCTCTCCCTTGCTCTACCTCTTATCTGCTCTGCCCAGCTGGACTTTGCCCTTCCCCAGTTTCCTCCACAGCTAACAGAGCCACACTCCCACTCCCTGTAAGCTGTCCGTCTTCCTCCTTGGATTCAGACTCCGACAGGGGCATGACAGGTGGGCTGCTACCAGTTCTCCCCAGTTCAGGCGAACCCGTAGCTAACCAGTAGCTAATTTTATGGCCAGTTTGGTGAAGTGCACGCTCACCAAACCAGTTGTTACACTGGTTGCATTGCACCACTGGGCACCCTAATAAACTGTTTTTAAATGATCTTCCGACTCTGTTGTTTGTTGGGAAGGTAAACTGAGACAGAACCTAGAGCCAAATTTTGCTTTCACAAGACAACCATAATCTTTTCGGTATATATACCCTGTTTTCTCAAAAATACGACTTATCTGAAAGTGAGTCCTAGCTTGATTTTTTTACACGTGCTCTCAATATGAGCCCTACCCCCAAAAAATAAGCCTTAATTAAGATCCCGCCCACTCCAGTGTGCAAGGTAAAAATTAAGCTCGGGTGTGGATGGGGGGTGGAGCTGCCCTACTACTTACCTTTGGACAGGTGTAGCCAGGCCTCGCACACCCCGACACCTGCCTTGCCGGCCCATTTCTTCTGCAGCCAGCAAGGCTGGCAAGGCTTTCCTGAAGGCCTCTGGAGCTGAGAATAAAGCTCTGGATCGATCCAGAGCTCTGTTACCAGCTGCAGAGGCCTTCAGGAAAGCCTTGACAGCTGCAGCAGAAGAAGTTCCTGAAGGCCTCAGACAACGAAAAGGAGGCCGGGGGCAACATGCGCAAGTGAGATTAGTCAGTGGATGACATTCCCCCAAAATAAGACCTGGTACCTTTTTGGTGGCAAAAAAATATAAAACAGGGTCTTATTTTTGGGAAAACATGGTAGGATTATGGTATATAGTCCATAATAGAATAGCACCCCTCTGCCCTGTGCCCAAAAGAAGGATGCAAAAGGATGCTTGTTTACCTTCAAACGCTCCGGCGTGTCTCTGTTCCCTTGCCGGGATCCCAAACAAATTATTTCCACCAATTCTTGGATGATTTGGGTCAAATCGTCAAAAGTGTCAATGTGAAAGAGACGTTCTAAATTCCGATGTAGGAGAACCTGTTTCAATTCCTCCGTGTGAGCTCCTGAAATCCCTACAGGAATTATTTGGATCCCTGCAGGACAAGAAATAGAAGATCAACCATCCACAAGGAAAGAAGAAGGATTGAAGTACGGTGCCTATAACCCATCCTTGACTTACGACCCCAATGAAGCCCAACATTTCTGCGGCTCAGCAAGACAGAGGCTACGTGAGTTTTGCCCCTTTTATGACCTTTTGTTGACACAGTTCTTAAGTCAATCACTGCAGTTGTTCAGTTAGTCACATAGTGTCATGCTCCTGTCGGAGTCTGAATCCGAGGAGGAAGATGAACAGCCGACAGGGAGCGGGAGTGTGGCTCCATTGGCTGTGGAGGAGGCTGGGGAAAGGCAAAGTCCGGCTAGGCAGAGCAGGCGAGAGATAGAACAAGGGAGAGGGCGTTCAGAGGATGACCCAGGCCACCCCCTCTTCATCTTAGGGCACGCAGGGAGGAATGGAGAAGGGAGCAACGTGGGTTGCATGGTTTACGGGGGAGGAAAGGGCCCTGATTCCCTTCATTAGCCACAGCTGGGAAAAGAGTTTAAAAGAGATGCAAACTGAATGTGGTGTCTGCTGGGAACAAACGTGAATTTATTTTGTGTTGACTTTGCTTATCTGTGTTCCTGGCGTCTTCCCAACCATGCTGAGTTATTGCCGTGCCTTCACATCTGGAATTCCTTCTCCTGCCCTGCCGGATTAATTTCCTCATCTTGCCTTGATTGGACTTATAGTTACAGTTTGTGTTGACCCTCTTTTGGACTTGATTCTCTGCAGCCAAAGGCTGTTCCTGGGAGAGTTTTTCTCCAGCCCAGAAGGTAACCAGGACATTGGGGGGCAAAATTGGAGCTAATAAAGGGACTCTTATTGATTATCTGACTGGGTTGCCTTTGTGCCACGCCCCTTTGGGTCATCACACATGGAAGTGAAGTGAATCTGGCTTCCGCACTGACTTTGCTCAAGGTTGCAAAAAGGTCGTAAAAGGGACCCTGGGACACTGCAACTGTCATAAATATGAGTCAGTAGCCAAGCATCCAAATTTTTAAATCACGTGACCATCTGGGTGCTACAAAGTTCATAAGTGCGACAAGCAATTATAACTTTATTCAGTGCCGTTGTAACCCTCGAACTACTCACTAAATGTATAGTTGTAACTCAAGGACTACCTGTATAGTGTCCCAAATTTGCCATTGAGGCAGTGTAGGAATGACCTCAGGAGACAGGGGAAGAGATACTGCCTAGGGCCATGATGGCGAACCTATGGCACGTGTGCCAGAAGTGGCATGCAGAGCCATCTCCGCCAGCATGCGAGCTGTTGCCCCGGAGCGGGTCCATTGCGCAGGTGCATGCACCGCCTGCCCACAGCTGATTGTCAGGTAGCTGCTGTGCATGTGTGGGGGCTAGGCATGCTCAGGAGACATGCGTGCATGTGCAGAGACCTTATCACCTTATGGGTGACGGCACACATGCATGCACACACTTTTGGCACGCAAGGACGAAAAGATTCGCCATCGTTGGCCTAGGGAATGATTTAGATAAGAGAGGACGTAGCCCACAACTGCATAATGGACAGAGAAACACACTCAGAAAAGAACCTCTCTCATTTCTCAGTCTCTAAAAGAGACAGTGGGAGATTTGTACTTTCAGACTTGCAAGATTCCGTTAATGTAGCCTTACGATAAAGTAGAATTAACTCACCTAATTGTGTTTCCTGTCTGGTCTATCGGAAAAGGTTGACAGGCAGAATACAAAGAGAAAGAAAGAGAGGTTAGGATACCAGATTAAGAGTGGAGAGACCAGGTTCTAGAACAGGGGTGTCAACCTTGGCAACTTTAAGACTTGTGGACTTCAACTCCCAGAATTCCTCAGCCAGCTTTGCTGGCTGAGGAATTCTGGGAGTTGAAGTCCACAAGTCTTAAAGTTGCCAAGGTTGGACACCCCTGGTCTAGACCTTCTCAATGCATGGAAGCTAACTGGGTAATTCTGGTCCAGTCCTTCCTCCTCAACTCCAAAGGCAGTGTGGAAGTGCTGGGCTAGGAGCAAAGACATTTGGGTTCAAGGCTTTTTCAACCATAGAGACTGCCTTAGAGAATTTAGGCCGGTCTACCTCTTTCAATCCAAGACAAAGGATGGTCCAGAGATGCTGGCCTAGGAGTGAGGAGACTTAGGTTCTAGACTCCTTTCAGCCATGGAAATTCTCTGGAGGATGTTGGGTTGGTCTTTCTCTTTCAGCCATAGAGCCAATATGGACTCATCCATGATGTTGGACAAGGAGCAGAGATAACTAGATTCAAGGACCCTTCAGCCTTCAGATACTTTGGGAGACAATCTCTCCATCTCAAACCAAGAACCAGTGTGGAACTGTGGTGAAGATCCTGAACCTGAGGAGATTTAGGTTCTAGCTCCTCTTCATCACCGAAGTTTTCTGGGGGGATTTTATGCCAGTTATTCTCACTAAGGCCCTGTCTCTGATGGAGGTGGAGGTGAAGGTAGATATGTGAAGTGCAGGTGGAGGTGGAAATGGAAGTGAAGATGAAGGTGGAGGTGGAAAGGTAAAGAAATGGAGGTGGAGGTACAGGTGGAGATGGTGGTGGAGGTGACAGTGAATGTGGAGGTAGGGATAGCGATGGAGGTGGAGAAGGTGGTGGAAGCGGAGGAGGAGGTGGGGAGATAGAGAGAGAGAGATAGTGGTGGAAGAAGAGATGGAAAGACAGAAAGATGGAGATGAAGCTGGAAGTGAAGGTGAATGTGGAGGTGGAGATGGAAGGTGAAAATGAAGGTGAAGAGACAGAGAGAGATAGAGATGGTGGTGGAAGAGGAGATGGAAAGACAGAAAGATGGAGATGGTGGAGGTAAAGTTGGAGGTCGAGGTGGACATGGAAGTGGAGGTGGAGAGACAGAGAGATGGAGATGAATGTGGCGATTGATGGAAAGACATGTAGATGGAGATGGAAAGACAGAGAGATGCTGGTGGAGGCGGAGAGATGGAGATTGAGATGGTGGTGGAGGTAGACTTGGAAGTGGAGATGGAAAGACAGAGAGATGGAGGTCGAGGTGGACATGGAAGTGGAGGTGGAGAGACAGAGAGATGGAGATGAATGTGGCGATCGATGGAAAGACATGGAGATGGAGATGGAAAGACAGAGAGATGCTGGTGGAGGCGGAGAGACGGAGATTGAGATGGTGGTGGAGGTAGAGATGGAAGTGGAGATGGAAAGACAGAGAGATGGAGGTCGAGGTGGACATGGAAGTGGAGGTGGAGAGACAGAGAGATGGAGATGAATGTGGCGATCGATGGAAAGACATGGAGATGGAGATGGAAAGACAGAGAGATGCTGGTGGAGGCGAAGAGACGGAGATTGAGATGGTGGTGGAGGTAGAGATGGAAGTGGAGATGGAAAGACAGAGAGATGGAGGTCGAGGTGGACATGGAAGTGGAGGTGGAGAGACAGAGAGATGGAGGTGAATGTGGCGATCGATGGAAAGACATGGAGATGGAGATGGAAAGACAGAGAGATGCTGGTGGAGGCGGAGAGACGGAGATTGAGATGCTGGTGGAGGTAGAGATGGAAGTGGAGATGGAAAGACAGAGAGATGGAGGTTGAGGTGGACATGGAAGTGCAGGTGGAGAGACAGAGAGATGGAGATGAATGTGGCGATCGATGGAAAGACATGGAGATGGAGATGGAAAGACAGAGAGATGCTGGTGGAGGCGGAGAGACGGAGGTTGAGATGGTGGTGGAGGTAGAGATGGAAGTGGAGATGGAAAGACAGAGAGATGGAGGTCGAGGTGGACATGGAAGTGGAGGTGGAGAGACAGAGAGATGGAGGTGAATGTGGCGATCGATGGAAAGACATGGAGATGGAGATGGAAAGACAGAGAGATGCTGGTGGAGGTGGAGAGACGGAGATTGAGATGCTGGTGGAGGTAGAGATGGAAGTGGAGTTGGAAAGTCAGAGAGATGGAGGTCGAGGTGGACAT
This sequence comes from Notechis scutatus, assembly GCF_049901735.1. Lineage (NCBI taxonomy): Eukaryota > Metazoa > Chordata > Lepidosauria > Squamata > Elapidae > Notechis > Notechis scutatus. The sequence continues at coordinate 79,663,081 of NC_142014.1, read as the reverse complement.
GGAAGTGGAGGTGGAGAGACAGAGAGATGGAGATGAACGTGGCGATCGATGGAAAGACATGGAGATGGAGATGGAAAGACAGAGAGATGCTGGTGGACGCGGAGAGACGGAGGTTGAGATGGTGGTGGAGGTAGAGATGGAAGTGGAAGTGGACATGGACATGAAGAGACAGAGAGATGGATGTGGAGGGAGGTGAGGGTGGTGAGATACAGAGCTAGAAAGAGGCAGAGGTAGAGGCAGAAACAGAGACAGAGAGGGAGATGATAACGATGGAGATGGAGAAACAGAGAGACGGAGATAGAGATGGAGGTAGAACTCTGCTATCCATTAATCTATTTTCTTCCTTTTGTACAGAGACTGAAATTCATGACTGTTTTCCTTTGGGGTCAATAAGGTAAGCAGAACACGGAAACCCAAAACATCTTGTAGCACCTTTTATATCCAAACGTTCTTAATGCAGAAGCATCGAATCCTAGAGGTCAAAATCAGAGGTGGTATATTCAGCAGGTTCTGACCGGTTCTGGAGAACCGGTAGCAGAAATTTTGAGTAGTTCTGAGAACCGGCAAATCCCACCTCTGACTGGCCCCGCCCCCATCTCTTCTCTGCCTCCCATTGAGTCCCAGCTGATCGGCTGGGTCTTCTTTGGTTGCCCTGAAAGAGGAGAACGGAGCTGGAAAGCAGGTTAGTGGGGCGGGGAGAGAATGGAGATTTTGCAGTATCCTTCCCTTGGAGTGGGGTGGGAATGGAGATTTTATGGTATCCTTCCCCTGCCATGCCCACCAAGCCACGCCCACCAAGCCAAGCCACGCCCACCAAGCCAAGCCACGCCCACCAAGCCACACCACGCCCACCAAGCCACGTCATGCCCATCAAGCCACACCACGCCCACAGAACCGGTAGTAAAAAAAATTTGAACCCCACCACTGGTCGAAATCCATAACTACCTAGAATGTGAGCCAGTCTAGCTGGGGGCAGCACCTCATCCAGGGAGGGGCCATCAGTCAGCAAGATGAGGATGTGAGGGACGGAAGGCCTCATTCCCTTGGAGACTTGAAATATTTCTTTTAGCACGTAAGTGATCCCTCTGCCTGGGAATAAACACAGAAACTTAGAAAGGCATTGACAAAATCCCCATTGGTCAATTGCAGAAGGCAGCTTGACTTGGAACAGCTTACATCCTGCGGACAACATCGGTAAAAACCATCAACCATCCAGATCTGCCTTTGATAGTCCCAGGTCCTTGGAAAGGAATAAAAAGTTTGACCAGAACTTCACAGAGTTTGAAAGTTTGAACTTCCCTTGCCTCAGAAAGATGGTTGTTAAATGAACCACGCCCCGATTTTATGACCTTTTTTTGCCTGCAAGTGTTAAGCAAATCGCTGCAATTGTTCAAAATGAATATGTGGCCGTTAAACGAATCTGCCTTCCCACGTTGACCCTGCTTGTCGGAAGATGGCCGGGAAAGTCAAAATTAGTGATCGTATGACCCTGGGACCCTGGCAATCATCATAACTACATGTGGATTGCAAAACACGTGAATTTTGATCGCAACAACTGTAGGGATGTTGTTGCAACATTCACAGGCGAGAGGGCCAATCATAAACACACTTGCTTCAGTGGCTTTGTGTCTTCAAACTAGAATAGAATACAGCCTGGAAGGGACCTTGGAGGTCTTCTATTCCAGCCTCCTGCTCAGTTAGGAGACCCTATCTCAGTAATGGCGAACCTATGGCACGCATGCCACAGGTGGCATGCAGGCCCATTTGTTGCTGGCACGCGAGCTGCAGGCAAACTTACCTCACTGCGCAATGCGCTTTGCCTCACCGCTGATTTTTGGCCAGTTTGAGGCCTTTTCCAGCCTCCCAGAGGCTTTAGGCAGGCTTCTGCAGGCTTTTCAGGCCGAAAACTAGGCCCGTTTCATTCCTGTTTTAAAACTGGAAGTGATGAAACAGGCCTAGTTTTCGGCCTGAAAAGCCTGCAGAAGCCTGCCTAAAGCCTCTGGGAGGCCGAAAGTCAGCTGTGAGGCACAGTGCAGGTAAGCGGGCTGCTGGGTGGGTGGGTGGATGGGGATTGCGTGCGCATGCATAGGGGGCGTGGGCATTGCCTTCTCGGTGTTGGCATGTGAGCACAAGCATGCAACCGTGCGCACAATTTATGGCATAGGAGCCCCAAAAGTTTAGCCACCACTGCCCTATCTCATTTCAGACAAGTGACCGTCCAGTCTCTTCTTCAAAACCTCCAGTGATGGAGTATCTACAATTTCTGGTGGCAAGCTGTTCCACTGGTTAATAATCCTCACCGTCCGGAAGTTTCTCCTTAATTCCAGGTTGCTTCTCTCCTTGATGAGTTTCCATCCATTATTTCTTGTCCAGCCTTCTGGTGCTTTGGAAAATAATTTGATCTCCTCTTCTTGATGACAGCCCCTCAAATACTGGAATAGTGCTATCATGTCACCCCTAGTCCTTCTTTTCATTCAACTAGATGTACAACAACCGTTCTTTGTATGTTTTTGTCTCCAGGGTTTTAATCATCTTAGTTGCTCTTCTCTGCATTTTTTCCAAAGTCTCCACATCTTTGTTGTAATGCGGGGACCAAAACCGGATGCAGGATTTCAGGTGTGGCCTTACTAAGTCTTTATAAAGCAGTACTAATACTTCACGTGATTTTGATTCTGTCTCTGTTTATACAACTAAGTATTGTATTCACTTTTTGGGCTGCCGCCACCGCACACGATTGGCTCATGTTTAAGTGATCGTCCATCAGGACGCCAAGGTCTCTCTCACAGTTACCATTTTTGAGCCAGGTGTCATGCCCCTATTGGAATCTGATTCCAAGGGGGAGATGGAACAGCTGACAGAGAGTGGGAGTGTGGCTCCGGTGGCTGTGGAAGAAACTGGGGAAAGGCACAGTCTGGCTGGGTATTCAGATGAAGTCCCAGGCCCACCCCCTCTTCATCCTAGGGCACGCAGGGAGGAACAGATAAGGGAGCAACATGGATTACGGGGGAGAAAAAGGCCCCGATTCCCTTCATTAGCTGCAGCTGGGAAAACAGGATAAAAAGGGTGTTTGTGCACAGCACCTTGCTGGAATCAAAGTGTGCATTATCTTTGTTTGTCAGGGCTTATCTGGGTTCTGGCATCCTCACAACTGTGTGTGTTTCTTTATCTTGTGGAAGTCTGCAATTCCTGTCTCGTTAATTGCTTCAGCTGTGGTTTGTGTTGTTGTTTTTATTTATAATTTAGATGTGCTTTGGGTTCAGACTGAATTTCTTCCCTTTAAAAAACTGTTCTTGGGAGAGTTTTTTCTCCAGCCGATGATAACTGGACATTGGGGGCCAAGTTGGGGGAATTAAAGGGACTTTACCTACTTTTGTGACTTGGTTGCTTTTGTGCCACGCCCCTTTGGGTCATCACACCAGGTTTCACCTAATCTGTCTTGGGTTTTACCTACCTAGGTGTAAAACCTTGCTCAACGGATGGCCATAAGTTAAAGGCTGCCTGAATTAATTCTTCTGAGAATTTATTCTCGCATGAGCACTTAGGATGTATAGCCACACAACCCGTGATGACCTGGGGGCACGGCACACACACACACACACACACACACACACCCCTCCAGCAGCCTCTGGGTGCAAGTAGTCCAGCACAAAAATGTGAGCACAACGGCTGCAAAACAAGAAATCCAGCAGGGCAAGGGAATAAGTCAATGAGTCCAGGAAGCAAACGAACACAGCAATGGTTTCAGGAGGCGAGAAGGCTGGGAAACATCCAGTGTCGGCAACAGCACACAACCCTCCATGAATTCAGTGTTTGTTCCCAACCAATGCCCCTCCCTGCAGTGTCTCCTTAAGGCTCAGTCCTTAGGTTTGTCTTGTGAAGAGGGGCGGGGTGCTCTCCTCCTGAGTAGGTGGATCCGTCTGTGCTGTTCCTGCCTTCTCTTCACTCTCCGTGCTCAGGGATCAGGAGGGGGCCGTCCTTGCTCATCGCCTGTCTCTCATGTTCATTGCTTAGCCTCTCTTGGTCATCCTGTGCCCCCCTTCCTCCCTGCCGACAAGCCGTCGTAATCCTGAAAGGCCTGACTTGGCCTGCTCCTCCCCATTTTCCTCCCAAGTCAACCAAGCAGCCCCCTTGATCTCCTCCGGCTCCAATTCCCGCTCCTCTTTCCCCGCAGATTCAGGCTCTGATGGGGGCATGACAACACAACCCAAACGGATGAATTGACACAAAACAGAGGAAGCGGTCCTTCTTGAATACAATACCTACCAGTCTTCGTGTTCCCACCGTTATAGGCGAGCCTCTTGAGAGCATTTTGAACTCCGATCCGGTCTGGAAAAGTGTTCAAATGGAATCCGGTCCTCGGTTTTTCACTGTACTGAACCACAGAAATCTAGAAAGTAACAGAAAAGCTTGTTTAAACAAATATATAGAGAAAGTTTTAATATCAGCTGAAAAAGTACAGGTAATCCTTTGTTAGAGTTTGCAGCAGAAATTCAAGTCCAGAAAACACACAGATGACTGATTCAGCAGGATCTTTAACTTCTTTATAAACATAACAATATGAAGTGAAATTTACAAGACCACTTGTAGATTCTTTTAACGTAACATAACACAAACAGCAAGCAGCAGCAGCAGCAGAGCAGAGCTCTAGTTTCACTTTCACTTCTCAGCAAAAGCACACAGAGCCAAACCACACCCAGGCTGTCAGCTCCCATTGGCTGGTCTGTTGCCATGCTTACTCACTTGCTGACTTTGTTAACCATGTCCCTGCCAGTTAATGAATCTCCTCTGAGATCCTTGACTTACAGCCATTCATTTAGTGATGGTTGAAAGTTACAACGGCACCAAAACAAGCGACTTATATGACTATTTTTCACACTTACAACCGTTGCACCATCCCCATGGCCGTGTGATCAAAATTCGGATGATTGGCAGGTAAGTATGATGGTTTTAGGGCCCTGGGGTCACACGATCACGTTTGTCACTTTCCCAGCCAAGCAGAGTCAATGGGGGGAGGCAGATTCGCTTAATGAGTGCCTGTTTCACTTAGTAACTGCAGTGATTCACTTAGCAACTTTAGCCAAAAAAAATCTTTTTAGTAAAATTGGGCAAAAGGCATTTCACAACTGCCTTGCTTAGCAACGGAACTTTTGAGCTCGATACTGGTCATAAGTCAAGGATTACCTGTACTTTCCTGCTAGGGAAGTCCAAAAATGTTGCCAGTTTGGCCACAAAGGCTGCATTTTTGTGCTGTAAAGTGTGTGTGTGTTTTTTTAAAAGCATACATCAGTGATGGTGAAAATTTTTGGTGTGGTGTGCCAAAAATGTATTTCCGGAAGGCCCGTTTTTCGACCTCCCGAGGCTGCAGAGGCTTTCCTTGCGCCTCCAGGAGGGCGAAAACGGCCTCAAACGGGCCAAAAATCAGCCGGGAGGCGCACGCATGTGCAGTGCAGGTATTGTGGTGCATTGCATTGTGGGTGCTGGCACACGCGGAAGTGTGCTATCATGCGCGTGTACACTTTTGGCACACCACAACAAAAAGGTTCGTCTCCTCTCCACAAACCCCACCCTTCTAGCACTGATGAAGTTACCTAGTTGGGTCATGAAATGTCTGCAATAAAGCCCAGAAAGCACCTCTCATTTCTTCTCTTCCTCCTCCTTCTTCTTCTCCCTCCTCCTCCTCCTCCCCCCTCCTCCATCTCCTCCTCCTCTCCACAGACCCCACTCTCTTCTAGCACTGATGAAGTTACCTAGTTGGGTCATGAAATGTCTGCAAGAAAACCACCAAGCTCAGAGGGCACCATGGACCTTATAGTCCTCCTCCCCCCCCCCCATCTCCTCCTCTTCCTCCTCTCCACAAACCCCACTCCCTTCCAGCACTGATGATGTTCCCTAGTTGGGTCATGAAACGTCTGCAATAAAACCACCAAGCTCAGAGAGCACCAAGGCCTCCTCCTAAACCAATTTCCGTGAGACAAGAATTTACCTGGGTACCTTCAGGTCCAATTTGGGGGAAATTAGAGACCAGGTGGAAGAGGAAATCCTTCACTTTGATAAAGTTGTCTGGACCGATGCTCGAGGATTCGTCCACCAGGAAAGCAATATCCGCTTTGAATTTGCTACAGGCTAGGAGGGAGAGGAAAATATTGTTCTGACCAAGGCTTCCTGAGACCGTAATTAAGCACAAGCTTAGTCCAAACAACTCTTGCTTTATTTCAACGCTGGGAATTATGTGCATTCCCAGCCCGTAATGAGATCCAAACAGTCCCTTGAGATAAGCACCCACCTTTCTCTCCTTTGAATTTCTGCCAACAACTAAAGTGCCAAATTAACTGTGGAAAGCCAAACAAAGTACAAAATCCACACAGAGCTTCAAGGTTTAATCTGAACAGAGCGAACAAAGTTGCTTCCTGCAAAGGCTGCTGTCCCTTTGCTCCTCCTTTGTGACTTATGGGAGGGCCAATCATTTCCAAGCCTTACTCCCAAGTCGCCACTTTTGTCTTAACTGTTCTTGCCTTCTGGCAGCTCTGCGCAAGCGCACACTGGGAACAGGCTCCCCTTGTTCCTCTGCCTTGCTACTGTCAGATTCTGGAGGCTCCGGAGTCACCACATAACTCCCAGATGGTCCTGGCCCCATCTCTGTGTCGGACACAGAACCTTTATCCGAGTCCCCCCCCAAGACTCCAGGACTGGCCCATGTTTTTCCCTACTGTTCGACTCAGCTGCCGTCTCCTCAGGCTGCCGGCGGACCACAACAAATATTGATTTATTGAAAACATTGATCACGCAATCCCCATCTGCAACCATCCCAGGGGACTTCCGAGAAGCAACGTCTATGGGGAAAGCAAGATAGAATAAAAACATGTGTGTGTGTGTGTGTGTGTTCCAGCATAACTCTGGAATGCCTCGAGCAATTTCAATCAAGCTTGGTACACAGATGACTTACCTTCTGGAAACAAATACTGTGAGGAGGGGGAAGACACCCCTAACACCCGCTCGGGGAGTATGTGTGACTTTAAAATGGCTTCTACTGTACAGCACAGTGGATGTGCCATGATAACAGCTTCACCGTACTTCTTGTCCTTCCTTCAGGGGCTTTGAAGACTAGGTTGACCCCCTGTTCTTTGGGGCGGCCCCTCAAACATTGGAAGTCTGCTATCTTGTCTCCCCTAGTCCTTCTTTTCACTAGACTAGACATACCCAGTTCCTGCAACCGTTCTTCATACGTTTTAGCCTCCAGTTCCCTCATCATCTTTGTTGCTCTTCTCTGCACTCTTTCTAGAGTCTCAACATCTTTTTTTTTACCTCGTGGCAACCAAAACTGAATGCAATGTTCCAAGTGTGGTCTTACCAAAGCATTACAAAGTAGTATTAGCACTTCACGAGATCTTGATTCTATCCCTCTGTTAATGCAGTCTATGATCCATTGGCTTTTTGGCAATTGCAGCACACGGCTGGCTCATATTTAAGTGATTGTCCACTAGGATTCCAACATTCCTCTTGCAGTTACTATATTAAGCTAGGAACCACCTATATTATACCTGTGCATTGTTTTTTTTTTTCTAGACCTGTGCATTTGATTTTCCACCTCAGGCAGGGGGTTGGATTAGAAGTTGTCCAAGGTCTCTTCTTAGACTTAGAATAACTTTATGGTCACTTTGAATGTACGCTGATCAGCGTACATTCAAATGAAATTTCGTTGCATACACCTCTCAAAGGGTCTCCACCTCTAATAGGGCACTACACAAACATGACAAAATAAATTCCAGCCCTAGAATTGTGGTATTCTGTGATCCTACAATGCTAAATTCTTTTCCCACTGCCTAATATACATTCTCACGAAGTACCACGGGATACTTTAAATAAAAACAAAATGGACATCTATAGAAATATCTATAGAATAACAGAGTTGGAAGGGACCTCGGAGGTCTTCTAGTCCAGTGGTCGCCAACCGGTGGGCTGCAGCCCACTGGTGGGCCACGAGAAAATTTTGGTGGGCCGCAGAGAAATCTCACCCCCAGAGCACCCCCCACAAAGCAATTAATCCAGGCTGCGCAGAAACACAAGGCTGTTCAGCCCACATGGCCCACGGGAACCCTCCCCGCCCACTCACTCCTTACCCGGCAAACTTGCCTGCTAAATTGCTATTTTTCCTTTTTCTGACCATCATCTGTTCTGCTGTGCCAGGAGATTTAGATTAGTTAGGAATCAGGAAATGGTTGGATTTCTTACTTTCTAGCTAGTCTGCTTTTAAGCACAGCCGAACCTCTCTTAGGACTAAAGCTTCTATTATTCAGTGCAGACTCACAGCAAGCAAATTTTATGTGACAGGTTGAGCTAGCCGATGGCAGATAGATAGATCTCTGAATGAATCTGTGATTCTGTAAGCAATTCAATCTGCCTGTCTGCTTTGCCTGATTTTGGGTAAAAATTGCTCTTTTTTATAAAAAAAATAAATCAATATTTATATAAATATTTATAATATTTACATACAAGCCATGCCCAGCCAGTCACATGACCACCAAGCCACACCCACAAATTATGCCACGCCCACAGAACCGGTTCGTGGTCCCTGGGATTTAAAATGATGAGTTTGGTGGTCCCTGAGGTCCAAAAGGTTGGCGACCTCTGTTCTAGTCCAACCCCCTGCTTAGGCAGGAAACTCTACACCACTTCAGACAAATGGTTGTCCAACCTCTTTTTAAAAACTTCCAGTGTTGGAGCATTTACAACTTCTGGAGGCAGGCAGTTCCACTGGTTAATTCTTCTCACTGTCAGGAAATTTCTCCTTAGTTCTAGGTGGCTTCTCTCCTTGATGAGTTTCCACCCATTGCTTCTCGTCCTGCCCTCTGGTGCTTTGGGGAATAGCTTGACTCCCTCTCCTTTGGGGCAGCCCCTGAGATATTGGAAGGCTGCTATCATGTCTCCCCTGGTCCTTCTCTTCACTAAACTAGACATACCCAATTCCTGCAACTGTTCTCTATGTGTTTTAGCCTCCAGTCCCCGAATCGTGTTTGTTGCTCTTATCCGCACTATTTTTCTAGAGTCTCAACATTTTTTCTTACATTTGGGCAACCAAATCCTTCTCAGATCTCTTCAAATCTCGCTAGAGTCGTGGAGCTCACCTGGACCAGCCAAAGGGATTGAAGGGGTGGGAAACGAGGGATCCGGGATCTTACGATTCTCGGTGGCGGCTGCGATGTTGAAGCTCGTCTCGAAAGAGGCAACTGTTGGAAACGTGAATGGATTTGTATCTGCAAGTGGGAGGTTGGTCGGAAGGGTTGTTCCAGACGGTACCATAGAGAGTGTGCTGGTAGAGAGGTTCTTGTGTGTTCCAACTATGAAACAAACAAGAAGAAACTTTCTGAGAGAGGTCAATTTTTACACCATGGGTGGACTAAATCACAGAGTCTGCAACCGTGGCAATTTTAAGACTTCTGGACTTCAACTCCCAGAATTCTGGCTGGGGAATTCGGGGGGTTGCAGTCTAGAAGTAGAATAGAATAGAATAAAGAATAGGATAGAATAGAATAGAGAATGGAATAGAATAGAAAATAGTATAGAATAGGATAGAGAAGAATAGAATAAAGAATAGAATAGAAAATAGTATAGAACAGGATAAAGAATAGAATAAAATAAAACATTAGAATAGAATAGAAAATAGAATAGAATAAAGAATAGATTAGAAAATAGACTAGAATAGAATAGAAAATAGAATAGAATAAAGAATAGAATAGAAAATAGAATAGAATAGAAAATAGAATAGAA
>NC_142014.1:78943243-78983216 GCF_049901735.1 Notechis scutatus | reverse complement strand
CCTTTTTAACTTTCATTCCTTTTTATACTTGTGTCCTCTCTAATATTTCTGTTTAGCACTTCCAAAGTCAATACAAATAGCAGAGGGGATAATGGACATCCTTGTCTTGTGCCTTTTTTAATATTAATAGAATCTGTAAATTCTCCGTCTATCATCACTTTGGCTGTCTGCTTATAATATATAGTTTCTATTGCTTGAATAAATTTTCTAGCAAAACCCATCTGTTCCAGTAATAATAACATAAATTTCCAATTCACGTTATCAAATGCTTTTTGGGCATCTAAGAATATCAAAGCCATTTGTTTTTCAGGATGTGCCTCATAGTATTCCAAAGTATCCAGAATTACTCTCATGTTGTCTTTAATTTGTCTCTTTGGTAAAAATCCATTTTGATCAGGATGAATAAAATTATTTAAGTATTTTTTGAGCCTTTCTGCCAAAATTGAAGCAAAGATTTTATAATCTGCATTTAATAAAGAAATGGGTCTATAGTTCTTAATTTGTAGTGGGTCAGCCCCTTCTTTTGGGATGAGCGTAATATAAGCTTCTGACCATGTTTTAGGCATTTTCTTGTTTATCATAACTTCATTCATATATTTTTTTAAACAAGTTTTATTTTTCAAGACAAACAATACATAAATACACATAAACACAAAACATAAAAGTATACAAAATCTCTTTTCTGAAAGTTGCTTAGTCCCGGGTTAAAACTCTTGGTACAGACACAAGTTCAATTTCATATTCATTTTACATACCATTTCATATCTTCTTAACATTTTCAATTTTCTATATAATTTCTCCTCTCCTTTAAATTTTCTCAATTTTATTTCATTTTTATTTTTTTATCTCCTCTCAATTCATATCGTAATATTTATTATTCTTTGTCTGTTCTATTCCAGCCAATCATTTATTTTTCTTCTTTTAAAAAAAAGAAGAAGTACTTCTCCTATACACTATATGGAGTATGATGCCTTTGTCTTTTTCCTCTATATTTATAGTACTTAATATAAAATACATAACCTACATTGGTATTCTGTCTGGTACATTCTAAAATTATACTATATTATCAAAAATAATACAAATCTATTCATTAATATTGATATTCATTCATATCTTAGATATTTAACTCATTACTTTTCAATTAAATCACATGCTTTTATGAGAGCCCTATTTTTCAAAATTATTCTCCCCCCCACATCACATATTATAGCTCAATATTTCATTGAAATGTTCCTCCTTCTTCTACTTCAAATCTCACTTCACAAAAGTTTGCTAATATACCATCTTCTAATTATTAATATTAACAATCATTTATATCTTAAACATTTTATCCATTTCAATTGAATGTCATGCCTTTGTGGGAACACTTATGCTTTCCACGATTATTACCCCCCCCCACACACACATCATAATCTTGGATCATATTTCATTACAATACTCCCTTTTTCTTAACAAAAATTTCACTTGTTTATGTTAAATATTTTATCACCTTTTAAACTACATATTTCTAATTTTCTATAATTACTTCTAAATACAGATATAAAAATGCAATCTTATGTACCTTCTAGAATCCCATTAACAATAAGACTTATCCATTATCTCTGAAAAACTTTTGCTTCTTAATATCTTGCTCCCCACCATCCTTTCTCCCTTGCTTCTTCTTCTCCTTGTCCTCTTTAACCCCTTGTCTCCCCCACCTCCCTTTTATTCTGCTTTCCCCCTTTCTGTTGTTTCTTAACATAATGTCCCTTTTCCACCTTATTCTTCTCTTTTTGGGCTGTTTTTCCAGATCTTAAAGACCTCCGCTTTTTCCCTTCTCCAATCAAAGTCCTTTTCTCATCAAAAATGGCTTCTCCTTCTTCTTTATCCCCATCATCCTCATTCTGCTTCACATAAATATAAATCGCCATTTCTAAGTATTGGAAAATAGTGCCAAGTCCATCATCACCTCCTTGTTTTTCTCTTTCAAATTTTTGATATATAAGTTCCAATTCATCCATAGATGATGCCATTGTGTAGAGAAAAAGTTTTTCCAAACAACCACCCAGATGATTTAATCAGAAATAATTTCCAAAGGTTCCAAAATCACCAAACAATCCAAACAGACTGTTTCTTTTAGATACCTTCTTCTTCTTGACTTTCTCTTTCTGGGGGTTAAAGTAATCACAAATCCTTTTCAAATATATTTTTTGGAAGTTTTTAAACTCTTTGCAATTCTAGGCAATCTTCTCCTTATTTTCAAATTTTGCTCAGATTTTTTTTCACTCTCCCTTCCCACTCACAGCCAAAAAGATTTTTTTTTTCCGGTGTCACTTTAGGAAGGAGAGTCGAACAAAGAAAAAAAAACTTTTCCCTTTAGGGTATTCGCAGCTTGTAACTCTCGCAAGGAACAATAGATACTTAACAGCTTTCAAGGTTCCAAATAACTTTCTCCCGTCTTGTCCCAGCCAGAAGCAACTTTCACTTCTCTTTCAGCTCTCTCCCTCCTGCTCTTGCTTACCCGGCTGCAGCTTTCTTCGTGGCGGCCATTGCTGACCGCCGTTCCTCTGCCTCGGGAAAAGGGAGTTTAGCCGGCTGGGGAGGGGGTTTGCGGTACCCCCAAACCCCTTGCCGGATCCCCCTATCTTCCGCTGCCTCTACAGGGCAGCTGTATCCCCCAGATCCAAATGGATCGGGGGAACCTTGGCAGTGAACGCAGCAGGGATCGCACAGTGGCAAATCCCTGCCGCCGCCGAAAGCTAGCAAACCGGAAGGCTTCCATAATTTTTAACAATGAGATACTCAACGATTCTTGTAGTGTTTTGTAAAATTCTGCCGGAAAGCCATCTGGTCCTGGTGCTTTCCCGTTATTCTGTCTATTAAGTGCTTCAGTTAATTCCATCATTGTTATAGGATTTTCTAACATTTTCCCAGTTTCGTCCGGTATCTTGGGTAGGTTGGCATTTTGTAGGTACTGTTTGATTTTCCCCTCATCAAGATCCTCCTGCTTATATAATTGTGCATAAAAGTCTCGAATAATTCTCTTTTTCTCCTTATTACCATAACAGACTTGGCCTTGTTCATCCATTAATTGTAGTATTTTCTTGGATTCTTTCTCTTTTCTCAATTTATATGCTAACCATCTACCTGGCCTATTTGCATCTTCAAAGTAGTTCTGTTTAGCACTTCTAATTTTTTGCGCCAATTCTTCTTTCTCTGTTTGGTCCATTTTATGTTTAATTATGTCCATTTTAAATTTAATATCTTTTTTCTGCGGTGTTCTCTGTAATTCTTTTTCCAATTTTTTATAATCCTCTTCTAAAATTTTAATCATTTGCCTCTTTCTAATATTCTTTTTCTTTGTATAATCCATTATCAATCCTCTTGCATAAGCCTTCATTGTGTCCCAGACATTCTGCATTGAGGTATCTTCTTTTCTGTTCTCATTAAAGAAGAAGGCCAGTTCTTTTTCTATCCATTGTATAAAATCTTTTTCCTTTAAAATAGTATTATTTAATGTCCATCTAGATGTTCTTTTTTGTCCTTTCCATTTAATTGTCAATGGATTATGGTCTGCCCATGTACTTGTTTCGATGTTTATTTCTTGAATATTAGATAATAATTCTGTTGACGTCCAAATCCTATCTATTCTGGACCATGATGAGTGTCTATTCGAATAAAAAGTGTATTGTTGAGTCTTAGTATTTCTTTCCCTCCATATAACAACAACCCTGTGAGGTGGGTTGGGCTGAGAGTAAATGGCCCAAGTTCACTCAGCCGGCTTTCGTGCCTAAGTCAGCACTAGAACTCCCAATCTCCTGGTGATAGCCCAAAGTCACCCAGCTGGCTTTCGTGCCTAAGCCAGGACTACAACTCACTGTCTCCTGGTGATTGGTTCAAAGTCACCCAGTTGACTTTCATACCTAAGGTGGGACTAGAATTCACCATCTTGTGTTGATTGGTCCGAAGTCGCCTAGCCGACTTTCAATGCCTAAGGTGGGACTAGAATTCGCAGTCTCCCAGTTTGTAGCCTGGACCTTCACCACTAGACTAAACTGTGGAAAATATGTGCAAGAATGGCTCGCGCTATGTTCATGTTCTTTATGAATGATAACGTTTGGGTTTGTTGTAACACCATTTTGGGGGCCTACAAAACTAGGTTTCTTGGATCTTGGTCTCACTTATTGATCTATTCACTAGATGTTTATCCCACCTTTATTAATTTATAAGTAACTCAAGGCAATGCACATACAAGAATAGATATGGCCAGGCTTGGAGGGATAGAACCGTAAACATCAGGATGAAGTGAAATGAATTGAAAAGATAAAGACAAGGATATCTCTATTTGCATATTTCGGTCCTCGCTGCTGGTGTGACAGTTTTCCTTGGCACAGAATTTGGAAATCGTTATCATTGGCAGAACACATAAGCTGGGATGATTGACATGCAGCTTCAGCTCTAATGCCTCGTGATTTTAGAAAGAGCTGGTGCAATAGAAGGTAATATTGTGGGTCAGGTTTTTCAACCGGATCGGTGAACAGTTTCCTCCCACCGTAGCTCGGCTGAAAGAACCCTTGTTTGAAAAATGAAACTTCTTATTTGAGTCGGATGTGTGTGTATGTTTCTCTCTCTTCGATTTCTGCTCCTTGCAGGGTGAAGAAGGCGTTAAGCGTTGGGAAGATACGATCAAACATCTTTCTGCAAACTGGATCTCCAGAAAAGAGATCTTCACAGCACCAGATAAAACTCCCTTCCAAATTGCTCGGAGGCTCAACTCAAGAAGACATGGCTTCTTGTGGCTTATACTGTGAATGAGTGGCTTGGGATATACCTAGAATTTCTTCTCACGTGCAGCATTTACCAATATACTGGAGAGGCTGGAAAAGGTAAGTTAAGTTGTGTTGTGATGTAATTCTCATCTGAAAATATATAAGAGTATGTGTGTACATAACAGATAACAGATAATCAGTTGGAAGGGACCTTGTAGGTCATCTAGTCCAACCCCCCGCCCAAGCAGGAGACCCTACACCAGAGACTGGACTGCCATTTGTCAGAAATGGTGTAAGGTCTCCTGCTTGGGCGGGGAGGGTTGGACTAGATGACCTACAAGGTCCCTTCCAACTCAAAAAAAAATTTTTTTTGCTCCTCTCCAAGAGCAAACTAAGATCCAAGCTAGCCATACACCAGAGACTGGACTGCCATTTGTCAGAAATGGTGTAAGGTCTCCTGCTTGGGCGGGGAGGGTTGGACTAGATGACCTACAAAGTCCCTTCCAACTCAAAAAAAAATTTTTTTTGCTCCTCTCCAAGAGCAAACTAAGATCCAAGCTACCCCCCTGCCATACACCAGAGACTGGACTGCCATTTGTCAGAAATGGTGTAAGGTCTCCTGCTTGGGCGGGGAGGGTTGGACTAGATGACCTACAAGGTCCCTTCCAACTCAAAAAAAAAATTTTTTTGCTCCTCTCCAAGAGCAAACTAAGATCCAAGCTACCCCCCTGCCAGACCAACCACCTCAGAGGGTTTGCTGGTAGTCAGTGATGAACATTATGTGGAGTCCCGGTCCCCCTGGAACTTTGGACTCCAGCAGGAGAGATGGGAACATCAGTGATGCCGACAGCCAAAACTGAGTGGAAAATTCCGGCTTCCTGTGCTTTTATGGTCTCAACTTCAAGACGAAGCGGGGCTTCGGCAAACACCAACACCCAGCGGAGGTGAATGCCGAGCCGACAGTCCCTGGGAAAAGGGGATGATGAAGACGACACTCTTCATTCTCCTTGCCCCGTACTTTCCAGGCCGTTCGCAGGAAGCTATCAAAAATCACCTCCAGCTAACTAAATGGAACCCACCCACAGAATATCCAGAGAGAGAAGAACAAGAAATAAGACCGGGACACCCAGTTACCCATACCCAATCCTTCAGACTCTCAAAAGGTTGCAAACGCACTACATGAACCGCTGGCCAAATGGAGACGTGCCCTCCTGGTAGCTGCGGCAGACCATTTCAAAGAAGCCAAGAGAGGAGCCGAGGAGCTGACCCAGACAACCTGAGACTTGCAGAACGGAGAGACAGCCACAAGCAGTGCAGGGATCGCCTCAACCAACATGCTCAGAACTGTTTCCCACACAAGTGGAAACCATCTGTAGTCCGACCTGAAACTGCAACCCGCCAACGGAGCAAGAAAACCATCCGTAGAGCAAACTACGCTACCATCCAGAAGCTCTACAAACTCCGGCAATGCGATGCTGCCTCCACTGTACTGTCCAGACACTGGAGAAATGCATAGAGGGGCCCGGTGCTGATGCCATTGGAGATGGAAGAACACTGGCCGGCAGCACAGGAATACCCTGAAAAAACTAGATTGCTTGATGTGCGCTGCGGTGAGGTGATGTCAGTCTGTGCTCCCTCTAAATCCCAAGAAAGAAATACTCAGACTCCATGGTGTAGAGCAAAGTTATCCTTTTACTGGAAATTAAAGTGAAAACGACAGAGCCAATTCCGAAACTAAGAAATTGGCAGGTAGAACACATATACAAAGGAATAGAATTGCTCCCACCCCCCAAAGTTCAAATGATTCTTCCAATTAAAACTTCTGAATATGATCATGTGGTCATCTCCAGGTGGTGATGAAGCTACTGTCAGTTGACCTTGACATATTTTGATAAAAGTTCGCAGTTGCGCAAAAAGAGACAGAGGCTAGCGAAGAAATGGAAAGTTAAAGAAAGGAATCCCCCCTCCCCCTGCTAACCCAGCAAAGGAATGCAAAACACCTCCTGCCTTCTTCCCCTCCAAGATTCCCCCCTCCCACCATTTCATGACAGCCAAAAGAAGTAAATTGGCATAGCAGCAGAGAAGCAATAGTTAGAAGACAGAAAATACTTATTAGGAAGATATCTTGAGGCTGACATTCGGACCCCCTAGAAGAAGGACATTAGTCCCTGTAAGAAAAATAAATCATATGTTAACATTGGCATACATCTCTATGGTTTATCAGGGTATTTGGCATAAAAATTCTTAAGCAGTTCAGGAGCCCTAATGTCTTTCTCATTAACCCACTCAGCATAGGACGGAGGAAAATGTTTCCAAGCTACAAGATATTGGATACGACCCCTCCATTTCCTAGAGTCTAGAATTTCTTTAACCTCGAAATATTGTTCACCTTCAATCAACAGTGGTACGGGGGGATCAGACTGGG
Source organism: Notechis scutatus (assembly GCF_049901735.1). NCBI lineage: Eukaryota > Metazoa > Chordata > Lepidosauria > Squamata > Elapidae > Notechis > Notechis scutatus. Next base: position 78,976,043 of record NC_142014.1, on the reverse strand, counting down.
TCGGTCTCAGGGTACAGGTATGTTCGGGTTTCAACAAACTGACGTGGAAAACCGGATGAATACGACGAAGAGTCTTTGGTAAAGTCAGTTGAACAGTCACTGGATTTACAATCCTCTCAATGGGAAAAGGCCCCACATACTTAGGACCCAACTTCTTCGATTTCTGGGTAGTCTGCAAATATTTGGTCGAGAGGAATACTTTATCGCCCACCTTATACAACATCTGCGGGGCTCGCTTTCTGTCAGCAAATTTTTTATGAGACTGATGCGCTTCGTCTAAAGCTTTACGTGCAACCGGCCAATTAAGTTGAAATTGAGATATCCAGTCGCTCAACGATTGAACACTGGGGTTTTCGCCAGGCAGTTCAGGTATGGGCACAAAATCTTGCCCTGTTGCTATTTTGAAAGGAGTAAACCCCGTACTGCTGTGAACAGAGTTATTGTATGCCACCTCGGCAAAAGGAAGTAACTCCACCCAGTTGTCTTGCTGATAATTTATGTAACATCTGAGGTATTGCTCTAGCACCCCGTTAGTCCTCTCGCAAGCCCCATTAGTTTGAGGATGGTGGGCGGAGCTTAAACTCTGGGTGGAGCCTATTAACTTCAAAAATTCCCTCCAGAAGTTCGAGGTAAATTGGACTCCTCGGTCAGAAACTACACGCTCAGGTACACCATGCAACCTGTAGACATGAATAATGAACAGTCTGGCCAATGTCTTCGCCGAAGGGATTTTGGAGCAAGGGATGAAGTGGGCTTGTTTGGAGAACAAGTCAATCACTACCCAAATGACTGTGTGTCCACTGCTTTCGGGTAGGTGTACTATAAAGTCCATGGAAATTTCCTTCCAAGGAGCAGTTGGCCGAGCCACATTTTGCAGCAAACCTGGTGGTTTACCAGGAGGTCTTTTTGCTGAAGTGCAAACTGGACAACTCGCCACATAGGTCTCGATGTCCTTTTTCAACGAAGGCCACCAGAACTGCCGTTTGACCAAATGTAGAGTCTTTTCAAACCCCAAAATGACCAGCCACTTTGGAATCATGAGTTTGTTGTAACACTTGGCTTCTCAGGTTTTGAGGTACATACAATTTCGCACCTATCCAGGCTAGACCATCTCGAACGGTGCAGTTATTCGCATTTGCCAGGAACCACTCATCCGTTTTCAAAACCTCCTTAAATCGCTCCATCAGGTCAGTGGACAAATCTCTCTCCTGTTTTCTCTTTTGCGCGCGGGTAACTACGGGGGCAGCCAGCTGTGTAGTGGACACGATTGGCCTTATCACTTCTTTACGAATACTGTTGTATTGAGGCATTCTAGACAAAGCATCTGCCATAAAAAATTTTCCCCCTGGAATATATTTCAAGGAGAAATTGAATCACTTGAAAAACTGAGCCCACCTAACTTGCTTAGGAGATAGCTTCCGAGGAGTTTTTAAAGCTTCCAGATTCTTATGGTCAGTCCATACCTCAAATGGGTGCTTCGCTCCTTCCAGAAAATGCCTCCAGGCTAGTAAAGCCCAGCGGACTGCAAACGCTTCCTTCTCCCAAACGGCCCATCTCCTTTCAGTGTCAGTCAATTTACGAGAGGTGTAAGCACACGGTTGTAGTGTCCCCTTCTCGTTTAACTGAAGTAAGACCGCCCCCACTGCCACATCGCTCGCATCAGCTTGGATCACGAACGGGGCATCCATGTCTGGGTGTTTCAGTACTGGTTCTGCAGCAAAAAGTCTTTTAAGCTTTTCAAATGCAGCTTGGCACTCCATAGTCCAATTCAACGGTTGGCTGGGCTTTGGTTTTAATTCCCCCTTTGTTTTCAGGAGGTTGGTGATGGGCATGGCTATTTTAGCAAAAGACGGGATGAATTGCCGATAGAAGTTGGCAAATCCAAGAAAACTTTGAAGTTGTTTACGAGTTCTCGGTGGGGCCCAGTCCAATACAGCTCGCACTTTCTCTGGGTCCATCTCAATGCCCTCGGGGGAGATACGATATCCCAAATAGTCGATTTTTTCTTGATGGAACTCACACTTGGACAGTTTGGCGTACAATTTGGCTGCCCTCAGCTTGTGCAACACAGAGCGTACCAATTTCACATGTTTGTCTCTAGTCTCCGTGTAGATGAGAATATAATCAAGGTAGACCAGAACCCCCTTGTATAAATGTTCGTGAAGCACTTGATTGATCATTTGCATGAAAACAGCAGGCGCCCCCTGTAGGCCGAAAGGAAGAACATTGAACTGGAAACAACCCATCGGGCAGTTGAACGCAGTCTTCCACTCGTCCCCCTCTTTAATCCGGATTCGGTAGTACGCCTCCCTCAAGTCCAACTTTGTGAAAATCTTCCCCTTTGCCAAGTGGGCTAACATGTCCTTCATCAGAGGGAGGGGGTACACGTTCTCCACAGACCTGCGTTCAGGTTTCTATAGTCCACCACCAGACGTTTGGAGCCATCTTTCTTCTCGCGGAACATCACAGGGGCCGCCACTCGAGGTCTGGCAGGTGTGATGAAACCACGTTTCAGGTTCTTGTCGATAAACGCTCTCGGTTCTTCCAGCTCCCCCGGTGTCATTGAATACAGCTTCGGTTTCGGGAGCGTCACCCCCAGTAGAAATTCAATACTGCAATCGGTTGACCGGGGAGGGAGCTCGTCGGAAGCCTCTTCACTAAACACCTCTCTTAAGTCCCAGTACTCCTTCGGGATTTTCTCCTCCCCCTCCACGCGTTCGACACCTGCGGAAGCTGCCTCGGCCGGAACTTGCGGCTTCGGATGGGATTTCTCCTCCCCTTCCGGATAGTGTTGCTCCTCCCCTTCTGGTGGCCAATCGGTGCAGATGCGTATCCACCCCTCTCTCCAGTTCACCTGGGGATTTCACTTCCGAAGCCAGGGTAACCCCAATATTAGAGGCTGTTCCATCCCAGGGGCCACAATAAAACATAGGATCTCACGGTGAGTTCCCATGGTCATCTCTAAGGGTTCCATTATAAAACGTGCTGGGCAACCTCCCGCCACAGATCCATCCAGTTGACAGAAAGCTATGGGCGTTCTTAAAGTTCTCAGTCCAATGCCCATACCCTTAACTACTTTCATGTTAATTACGCACCTCGTGCACCCCGAGTCCAATAAGGCCAACATCTCTCCCTCGGTCCCAGAGGTAGGCTCCCTTAATTTTATTGGGATGGTCATGGGCCCTTGGTTAGGACTTACTGGGACGTCATCTTCCGAGTCGCTCTCGCTCTCATCGAGTGGGGTTGGAGGTCCCAGCTCCTCTCCCACCGGAAGGGCGACCTCTACAACCTCTCTCGTCTTCAGCCCGGTTTCGCGAGGCTTGGCTGAGGGGTTTTCGGGCTTCCTCCCTGGGCCCTGCACTTTTGGTGGGTCCGACTTGACCCGGCAATCCACCATCCGGTGGCCCTCCTTCCCGCAACGGAAACAGGCTGTGGTCTTGGCTCTTGCTGCCATCCCTCCCCTTTGGGGGATGGAGGTCTCTCGGAGACGTGGGGGGAGTGGTTTTCTCCAGACGGGACCTCCTCTGCGTCTGCTTCGAGTTAGATCAATATCCACCTCTTCCGCCAGCAAGTACCATGACTGCAAATCACGTGGGTCCCTTCGGGAGATGCACGTGTGGTATACATCTTCATTTAAGCCATCTTTGTAGGCTTCTACCAGGGCCCCTTGGGACCAACCTCGGATGGGGTATGCCAGCTGCCTGAACTCTTGGGTGTAGTCTGCAACCGATCTTCCCCCTTGGGTTAGAGTCTTCATTCTGATCCTAGCCCTTCTCTCTGCCAGGGGGTCCTCAAACCTTCTCCTCAATGCAGTCATGAAAACATCGAGGCTCCGCAGTTGGGGGGAGTTATCATTGAACAAAGTCACCACCCAGTCTGCTGCCATCCCTTCCAGGGTTCTGGTAACACATCTCACTTTGGCTGCTTCAGAAATGAACTCCCTTTCAAATTCTGCCATATAACTCCCAACTTGTACCAGGAAAAACCCCAAGTCTCTGGGATTTCCTCCAAATTTCACATCTAAGGGAGGCAGGTGGCGTCTTCCAGGAACCACACCTATTGCTGGGGCTCCCCGGGCGGCAGCGGGCGGCTGCGCCGGCGTAGGCTGGGCTAGGGGGGTAGCTCGACTTCCCCGGGCTGACCTCGCTCCCTCTTCCCCCTCATACCTTGGAGCCGTGCCGGGCTTCTCAGAAACATCCATAAGGAATTTCCCGGCTTGATCCAGCCTGTATTCCATCTCCTCCCCCTCTTGCCACAGCCGTTCCCTCGCACCTCTTCGTCTTACAGTGATCCTGGGAGGAGGGGGGTCTTCAAGGTCTCTCCAACCAACCCCCAACGACCATCTGGGCATCTCAGCTGGGGTTTCTTCCAGAGTCAGGTCGGCCAGTAGGTCAGCAGCCAGCATCTCTGGTAGCAGCATCGGCTGCCCCCCCGCAGCTCCCTGGTCATCTTCATCGCTGGCTGGAGACGACATGAGATGAAACTCCCTCGGAAGAAAAGTTGCTGTTTTCTCCGGGTGGGTTGATGTGGGAGTTTCGGAATAATGTCAGTCTGTGCTCCCTCTAAATCCCAAGAAAGAAATACTCAGACTCCATGGTGTAGAGCAAAGTTATCCTTTTACTGGAAATTAAAGTAGAAACGACATAGCCAATTCCGAAACTAAGAAATTGGCAGGTAGAACACATATACAAAGGAATAGAATTGCTCCCACCCCCCAAAGTTCAAATGATTCTTCCAATTAAAACTTCTGAATATGATCATGTGGTCATCTCCAGGTGGTGATGAAGCTACTGTCAGTTGACCTTGACATATTTTGATAAAAGTTCGCAGTTGCGCAAAAAGAGACAGAGGCTAGCGAAGAAATGGAAAGTTAAAGAAAGGAATCCCCCCTCCCCCTGCTAACCCAGCAAAGGAATGCAAAACACCTCCTGCCTTCTTCCCCTCCAAGATTCCCCCCTCCCACCGTTTCATGACAGCCAAAAGAAGTAAATTGGCATAGCAGCAGAGAAGCAATATTTAGAAGACAGAATATACTTATTAGGAAGATATCTTGAGGCTGACAGGTGATGGCTCAGGCTTCCCACGGATAACCCAGTAGGATACTTTCACGCCAGTGTCAGACGGTGGCTTGGAGATACCATGCTTCTCCACTTCAATTCCGCTCCTGCAACAGAAACGGCTTGAGAAGGTGCAGCAGCAAGACTCCTTCCGGTGCTGCCTAGGGCGCCAAATCGACTAGCCGTGCAGACTGAACAACAGTCGTAACATCGAAAGCAGAAGTCAGAGAAGAGTAGAAGAACATGCTCCTCAACTCCGTGGATGGCAGAGAACTGAAGGTCCCTGAGGTAGACAAAGCCAGCCATGAGTGGCTACGCCGACCAGCTCGGGTGTTCCCCCATCTATACATAAGGGGCATCCAGCTGACGGGGTGTCCTGTTCCCCACCAAGGCCAGGAGAGCGTGGGGGAGCAACAGATAAGTCACTGACAGGACTCGCAGAGGCGCTTGCCTAACCCACGATGCCATGAAAGTTGTGATGTCTTGGGTTAACTTCATTAAGGTACATGCACTATCACAGTTCAGGAATTTCTATCTGAGCTAAATGTTGCCTACAAAGATATTTTGTACTACACAGAAGCCCTTTGGCCGAGTCGAGGGAGTTTTGAAACCTTTTTACGACTTACTTCAGCAGATTTCTGCTTTTCTGATTTAAAAAACAAAGTACCAGTGCTTAAAGATGAAGCATGGAGATGGCAACTTGCCTTTCTGACCGATGTAACCGAGCTACACAACTGTTTCAATGTACAATTTCAAGGAAAGGAGAAGGCTCACTTGTGATAAAATTGGACCTCCTCAACAAACAAGAGAATGTTTCTGCCATCATCTTCCTACTACCCAAAAGCTGTTGACTGAAAAACCAACAGTTGCATTCCCAAACAAAAAAAAATCACTGGAAACGTTGCAAAGGGAGTAAGTATCCAATGAGATTTCAAGAGCTTCACGTACGTGAAAAGGACATGGGGCCTTTCCTTTTCTGTTGAAACTGAAACCGTTGATCCGATTTGCCAAAAGGAACTGGCCGAATTGGGACTCCGTGAAAGATGCATTCAAGTCAAGCAGCCTTCTTCTATTCACCTGTCGCCTTTGAGATGTATCTTCATCTCAGGCACAGTGCACTCCAAATTAACCGTCTTTGGCAGCACCTATGTCTGCGAACACTTTTTCCCCAGTGAAACACCTGAAATATCCAACCATATCCAGACTAATGCATCCCTTGTGACGACTGGCAATGACAAATAGGGAACCGGAAATTGACCATCTCATCAGCCAAAAGCAGGCCTACACTTCCCATTGAACTTAAACTGTTCTTCATTTTAAATATTGTATTATTATTTCATGGTTTTTTGCACTACAAATAAGACAAATAAGCTTTCCTATCCTGCTCTATGGAGTGGAGGTGGCCCGACAGAAAGCCAATTGAAGAGACTAGAAGAGGGGTCAGCAACCCACAGCTCTGGAGCCGCATGTGGCTCTTTCATCCTGTTGCTGCGGCTACGTTGCTCAAAATATGCATCACAACCGCCAATGTGTGATACCTGCCGGCATGCAATTGAGCTTTTCGACCGTTGGTAGCCCAACCATGGATGAAAACAGAACTGAAAACAGAACTGGTTTACCAATAGGCTTAATGTGTGGTGAGAAATTGGCAAACAACAAAAAGTCGAATATTGCGAGGCGTTTCCAGAATAAACACTAAGCTGTTGCTGAAAAATATTTGGATGGAGAAGAGAAGAAGCAAGCCATTTCGGAGCTGGTGCAGAAGGTTGATCTGAGCAAAAATCAAGAAGTGGAAGAAGCAGATGCTAGTTTTGTGGCCGCTCAGGAAATAGTCAGACATGCAAAGGGAAGGCGCACTTTTCCTGAAGTGGAACAGCCAGAGTGCCTGGAAAAGGTACACTTCATGATAGATAGGACAGCGCACCTGAATACGCCGAACACAACTTGCAGGGGCATTCGTGGGACAAATGATTATTTTGAAGTCAGAGGAACTTGCTGCACTGAAAAACGTCAAAGGCACAAAACAACAGGGGAGGGTATCTGGGAAAAGGTTCGCCAAACTGAATAATTTGCAGCTGTAGTGGGCTAAACTAGCCAGTGTGAAAACTGATGGTTCTCCTAGCATGGTGGGGTGTATGAAGAACACAACCACTCGCGCATCCAATAACCATACATTGGCTCATCCTCCAACAAGCGCTGTATTGTAAATCACTTAAGTGGGGACTCTGTCATGAAAGTTGTGGTGTCTTGTGTTAACTTCATTAGGGTACATGCACTAAACCACAGAGTTCAGGAATTCCTATTTGAGCTAAATGTTGCCTATGAAGATATTTTATACTACAAAGAAGCCTGCTGGCTGAGGCGAGGGAGTTTTCAAAAGTTTTTTATGACTTACTTTGGCAGATTTCTGCTTTTCTGATTTCAAAAAACAAAGTACCAGAGCTCAAAGTTGAAGAATGGAAACGGCACCTTGCCTTTCTGACAGACATAACAGAGCTAACGCAACAGTTTCAGTGTGCAATTTTAAGGCAAAAGCAAAATTTGACCTCCTCATTAAACGAGACCGATGGAGGAATACTTCTGCCATCTTCCCTACTACTTAAAAGCTGTTGGCTGAAAATCCAACTTTTGCATTCCCAAACAAAAAATGTGTGTATTCACTGGAAATGTTGCAGAGTTTCAAATGAGATTTCAAGAGTTTCATGGACATGAAAAGGACAGAGACCTTTTCTGGAACACATTTTCTGTTGACACAAGTTATCCATCTGATTTTTTGGGCTGTAAAAATGATGCAGAAGGCAGCTGGGAGATGTAGTTTTGGAGTGGATGTTAATTTCAGGAAATATGACTTATCAGAAATGAGTGCTAGACTTTGAGTACTGGTGCGTGTGTTGCCTAGAGACCCGTGTGGTTGTGTTGGGTCTTTGCAGTTTTGGAGTCCGCTGACCTGGGTATACGTAAAGGAACTTGCGGCATCCAGGAATATTTGCAGAAACTATAGAGGAGTGCGCCATACTGATTCCATAATGGAGGACTGCAGCAGCATTATGGTCGCTCTCAAAGGGCCGTGTTTGTGTGTGTGTGCCTGTGGCCCTCCTGGCAAAGATGTGAAGGGTGATGCAGAGAAGGGTAAAGCCTCATCCACCAGGTAAGCCCCGCCGTACCCCAGACAGTGGGGACAAAAGAGGACCCTCATCGGCTGGGCTGCAGACAGTCCATGCGACAAAAGGTAGGCAGACGGGAGTTTTTCTATCTACTCTACGGAGTGGAGAGTTGGTTTCTGACAGAAAGTCACTTGAAGAGACTAGAACAGGGGTCGGCAACCATGTGGCACTTTTATCCTCTTGCTTGCAGCTTTGTCACTCAAAATATGTCTCACAACCACCAATGTAACATCCGCCAGCACGCAATTTATTGACATTTTCAGGCATGATATTCCCCTCTGAAAAAAAAATCGGGGCCGGCCAAAAGAGACCCCCCCACCGCGCGCCAAGAAATCGCTGCCCAGCTCCCTTTTCCTGCCGCCCGCCCGGGCTCCGCTCGCACCGCCCGCCCGCCCGGGCTCCGCTCACACCGCCCGCCCGCCCGCCCACCCAGGCTCCACTCGCCCGGGCTCCGCTCGCATTGCCCGCCCGCCCGGCCTCCCCTCAGGTATCCGGCTTGGGCTGTCAGGAGTTGCTACCGCCGGCGTGGGTCCGCGCGGCTCCAGTCCCGCGTTGCCTCGGGAAGGGAAAGGCAAAACCAGGAGCCGCTGCTGCTCTTGCAAAGCGCCGCCGCGGCTCTTCCTTTTTGCCTTTCCCTTCCTGAGGCAACGCGGGACTGGAGCCACGCAGAGCCGCGCCAGCGGTAGCAACTCCTGATTCGGGGCCTCCGAGGGGAGGGGAAGGAGGAGAAGAAGGTGGGGGGAAAGGGGGGGCGATTCCCAAAAAATCGGAATTCCGATTTTAATCGGAAGAATATCATGTCTGCATTTTCAACCATTCGGTAGGCCAGCCACGGACAAATCCAAGAAAACTTTCAGTAGAAAACAGAAGTTTTAAGGGTACGTGGGCAGATTCATTTGCTTTCACTGCGGACAAGACTGGTTTACCAGTATGCTTACTGTGGGGTAAGAAACTGGCGAACAAAAAGTTGAATGTTGGATGGAGAAGATACAAGCCATTTCGGAGTGGATGCAGAAGGTTGATCTGAGCAAACATCATTTTAAGAAGTGGGTGAAGCCTGCAGATTCAACTACAGATCCTAGCTTTGTGGTCGCTCAGGAAATAGTCAGACACGGAAAGGGAAGTCGCACTTTTCTTGAGCTGGAACAGGCAGAGTGATTAGAAAAGCTACAGCTAACTATGACTCTTCTCAACTGGAACATAGTTGCAAGCCTTGGGCGCCTCCATGTGGCAACCGCTGGATTAGGTATGGATGTTACTCGTGACCTTTGTTCCTGGAACTAAGATCCAAGCTACCCCCCTGCCAGACCAACCACCTCAGAGGGTTTGCTGGTAGTCAATGATGAACATTATGTGGAGTCCCGGTCCCCCTGGAACATTGGACTCAAGCAGGAGAGATGGGAACATCAGTGATGCCGACAGCCAGAACTGAGTGGAAAATTCCAGCTTCCTGTGCTTTTGTGGTCTCAACTTCAAGACGAAGCGGGGCTTCGGCAAACACCAACACCCAGCGGAGGTGAATGCCGAGCGTGTAGGTGCACTAAGAGCCTGGCGTGGACCCTTGAGGACGACGAGGCCTTCTCTCAGCATGCCGACAGTCACTGGGAAAAGGGGATGATGAAGACGACACTCTTCATTCTCCTTGCCCCGTACTTTCCAGGCCGTTCGCAGGAAGCTATCAAAAAGCGCCTCCAGCTAACTAAATGGAACCCACCCACAGAATATCTAGAGAGAGAAGAACAAGAAATAAGACCGGGACACCCAGTTACCAATACCCACTCCTTCAGACTCTCAAAAGGTTGCAAACCCACTACATGAACCGCTGGCCAAATGGAGACGTGCCCTCCTGGTAGCTGCGGCAGACCATTTCAAAGAAGCCAAGATAGGAACCGAGGAGCTGACCCAGACAACGTGAGAGTTGCAGAACGGAGAGACAGCCACAAGCAGTGCAGGGATCCCCTCAACCAATATGCTCAGAACTGTTTCCCACACAAGTGGAAACCATCTGTAGTCCGACCCGAAACTGCAACCCGCCAACGGAGCAAGAAAACCCTCAATAGAGCAAACTATGCTACCATCCAGAAGCTCTACAAACTCCGGCGATGCGATGCTACCTCCACTGTACTGTCCAGACATTGGAGAAATGCGTACAAGGGCCTGGTGCCGATGCCATTGGAGATGGAAGAACACTGATCGGCAGTATTCGAAACACCGAGTGCAATCGACGATAGTGGACCTGCAAAGCCATCTGCAGTCCTGTGGTCCCTTAATGCAAGTCCTTGTCCCATCAGAAGTTACAGCAGTCCTCCATGGTATGAAAGCAAGGAGCTGCAGCAGCTGCTGTTCGTTCTGAACGATGCAATAAACAAGTTAAACAGTTGGAGTCCCCGCGTGTTCTCTAGCCCACGATTCAACACTGGCGATGAAGATGGGATCCTGAGAGAAGCGGGATTGTGAGCAATGTGGCTAACTACCCGGACAAGAATGTGACATGGCCGGAAATAATACGCCACCCACACCATTCGACTCAATGACCGAGGACTGGCAATCCTACGTCGATCAATTCCAGATGTTCCTGGAAAGCTGTAACCTGATGAATATTATAGAACAGAGGAAACGAGGCATTTTCTTCACGCATTGCGGTCCCACTATATTCAAAATGGCTAAAACTCTCGCAGCCCCAAGCAACATAACAACAATGGCCTGGACAGATTTAGAGATAATTCTGAGGGCCCATTACACTCCCCCAGTATCCAGTTTAGTTAAAAGACACAAGTTCTTCCAGTAGGAAGGGGAGAGTATCAACAATTTCATTGCTAGCCTGAGGAACATTGCCGGAGCATGCGAATTCCTCAATGTGGATGAGGCAATGAGGGATTGCATAGTCCTGGGACTCAGGGACCTGACACTGCAGAGCCGCCTTCTAACAAAACCAATAACACTACAGGAAGCCATTGAAGAAGCATCAGCAGTAGAAGCGTCCCAGAAGTCCGCTGCATCCACGAGGAAGGTAAGACTCCACAGCCCTCCCAAAAAGACATCGCCACCATTCACCATGAGGACCTCAAGTCCGAGTCGGGATTGGCAGACGATGAGGAAATAAGCCAGCTACGTCCTGAACGCCACAAAAGCTGAGAAAAGAAGTGGAAGGAATTTTGGTGCATGGGTTGTGAAGGGAATCAACCTTAGATCGGAATGCTGTTTCCGAGATGCCATCTGCCAACGTTGCGAGCAGAGGGGACACATCATGAAGGCATGCCAAGCATTCAAAACAAACAGCCGAAGACCAAGACAAGGTACACCCACAAGGAATCGGGAAAATCAAACCAAGAACCGTTGGAGCCAAAACAGTTGAAATCGATGGAGCCACGAGTTGACCACAAAGAGAAGCAAAACTCACCAGACAGTGACTGTGGGCCACTCCAGCATGCCAAATGCCAAGAAAGTCCACATTCACATCACGACAGAAGATAAAGTATGTCAGATTGAAGTGGATTCCAGGTCTCTTTTATCGATGGTGTCGTGGGACACCATCCAAAGTCTAATCCCCCAACTAACAAAGGCCCAACTGAAAAGACAAAAAATAATCCTAAAAGACTATCAAGGGAACAAGATTCCTGTCATTGGCATAGGAGAATTCTGAGTGACATTCCAAAATTACTCCGGGATTCTGCCTTTAACCATGGTTGACTGGGACCAAGTCTCCTGGTTCAAACCATTGGAGATCGAGTTCACTGGAATCCACAGCATCACAGACAGCAAGTGGGAAGACAAACTGATGGAGGAATTCGACGGAAAATTGGGCAAGTACTTGGGGTCCCCTATTTCCTTTAACCTAGACCCAAATATAGCCCCAATCAGACTAAAAGCAAGGTGAGTCCCATTCGTGCTTAAATCAAAAATAGATGAGCAGTTAGACAAGCTCATTTCCCAAGGAATCATAGAATCCATAGACCATGCAAAATGGGAAACCCCCATCGTCACACCTATAAAGCCAGATGGATCCCTGTGCATCTGTGCTGACTACCAGGCAACCCTTAACCGTGCCCTACAACAGAGTGCATACCCTGTCCCAGTGGTGCAACACCATTTACATTCCCTGGGGCGGGGAAGATATTTTCAAAGTAAGATCTCGCACAAGCCTACTAGCAATTACCGGTAGACGCTGAAACGGCAGAAACGCAGACAATTGTCACACACCGAGGGGCTTTTAAATGTAACCGCCTACAATTTGGGGTTAGCGTTGACCCAGGACTATTCCAGAGCCTCATGGAACAATTACTGCACGGAATAAAGGGGGTGGTGCCTTACTTCGACAATGTCCTCATCTCAGCCAAAGACAAAGAAGAATTGCAAGAACGTTTAAGGGAAGTCCTTGGCCATTTCAAAGAGGTGGGGCTTGGGGACTTCCAGTGGCAGGACAGGGACGTCCAGAGGTGGAGAAGCCCAGCTGTGGCTTTCGATCACCTCTTCTCGCATTTGGAGGGATCCCCAGTGGATACACGAAACCCGTAGAGCTTCGTGTCAGAATAGAGGACCCCGGGTTGCTGATTGGGGGAAGGCAACTCCCCAGCAACGAAGGAAGAGCCTCTGAGACCAGCGCGATTGAGCCAGCCGCCAGCTAATGGCGGCTCCAAAGTCTGGTCTGTCACTGAACTGACGAAGAGAAAAGTGATAGCCTGAAAGATCTGAGCTGAAAAGGGCAGAAGGACTACAAAAGCCGTGAGTGAGATCGGTCTGACTCTCCCTCTTTCAGTGTGAGTAACAGTGGTGGGATGCTGGAGACAAGCGGCTAGAAAAGCAGTTCGAAAAGTGAAAGGGGGATTAACGCAGACAGAATGGCTCGACACTTAAAGTGAAAGTGTGGATTGGAGCGTTTGGAAGAAGATTGCCGAGGAGAGAGGAAGGCGGTTGCAACTTTAAGAAGCTCGGGAGTGGATTGCCATCTGGGATCAGCGCCTGAGAAGACTAGAAGACTAGGGGAGAACTATAGCTGCGAAGGAGGGCAGAGCGAGCTGTAGAGGGCGAGATAGCGACGCATTGACTTTTATATGTAAGGTCCTCTTCTTTGTAGCTACACTGCCTACAAAACTGATTTCCAAAGTGATCGATTTGAGACGGACACTCAAAGTGACTGTGGACTGACAATTGCTGGCAGAAAGGAAGAAGAGGGAAGAAGAAGGAAGAGACAGACGGAAACCTGGTAAAGACTGTATGCTGAGCGCTGACAGCAATTAGTCAGCACTTCCTCCCCCTGCTCCTTCGGTGCGCCCAGGAAGAAAGACTATAAGACTACAACACCAGCCTCAACTCAGACTTGTTTTTCTATGGAACTAATCCCACAGATACGTGTTTAGTGATTCTCCGAAATCTAAAAGACCCTTTTCTTCCCGCACCCTTTCTCTCTCCCTTTCTCTCTTAGTCTTTCCTTTCTCTCTATAATAATTAGAAATACAGATGTAAAGGCAAACTGCTTATTATAGTTATTAGGGTTTACTGATTAGAGTCTCTTGAATATACAAAAATTTTAAGGTCTGTTAAATAGGGTTGACTCAGATTAACTGGAACCTTGAATATTAATTACATTATAGGATAAAGGTATATACAGAGTGAGAAATTCTAGAGTTGTTTGCTAGCTTTAAATAAGTTTGATTTGATATGGTATTGATGTATTAGGGGTTAAATATAATTAACTTTGATATATGAACTTAGTATAGAGAATAATATATAATATATAATACAAAATATTTGATAACATTCTATTGTATAGTATTTGATAACTCTTTATTGAATTGGAATTTAAATTGCCTAAGCAACAAATTGGGCCGAAGATAGAGATCTAAAATAACTTGGTGTGTAAGCTTAGTAAATAGACTTGCAATCACACTTAAAGGGCTATTACATCGAATGGTGATTTGGGATAATATTCTTAACATTGTCCAATTGCAAAAACAAATCTTATCAGAGATGACTTCCACAACAACCACGGCCTTGAAATCGGGAAGGAAGAACACCCAGACCTTGACGACAACTTTGGCAACTGCCTCCCCAACAACGCAGAAAACTATAGAAGAGACCTTGACAGGAGAAAAACAACCGACTGTCACTAATGCCAATCTGCAAGCGACGCTATTATCCCTGCAAGAATCGTCTAGAATGCAGGAGATTATGATTAGGAACCACAATGAGACCAGAGCCGATATTAGCGAACTGAAGGAAGAAATGGGGAAATTAAAAGAGGAGATGAGAGCAGATATACAGAAAGTTGAAGATAAGGTTGGGACAATGCAATTGGCCATGGAAAGAATTGAAATAAAAATAAAAGAAATAGAGAGGAGGACAGAACGAGTGGAGAGGAACCTAGAAAGGACTGAGGAAGACTTTAAAAATGTTAATAGAGAAATGGAAGATTCCTTGGTCCAACTTGAGATGGACAGAGCAGCGGCATACCTAAGGTTCCAAAGCGTGGAGGAATCCCAAAATGAAGAACTAGAGCAATTAATGGCAGGTTTGTTGGCTGAACTAGTTGAAAAAGAGTAAGATGACCTACTCAAAGAATTCGACGAAGTCTATAGGGTGAACACCAGTTACGCAAGGCGTCACAAGTGCCCAAGGGAGATCCATATCCGCTTTTCAAGAAGATGCGTGAGAGACCTAATACTTAGAATGGCCAGAGATGAGAGAATATTATATAAGGGCAAAGAGATCATAGTTCTTAAGCAGATTCCAAGAAAAGTGAGGGCCTTAAGGCAAGAATATAAATTTTTAGCTAACCACTTAAATAAAAAAGAAATCTCATTCAAATGGCAAATTCCAGAAGGGATGCTAATATCGTGGAAGGGAAGAAAAATTAAAATAGACTCAGTAGAACAAGCACAAGACTTCCTAGAACAGCTAACAACCACGGAGGATCAACACACTAGGGAGGAAACCCAAAGGAACACGCAGGAAGATCGGAACCGCCATAGGAACAAAGAAGAAAGACCCGTCCAAACTCAAGGGAAAGACAACCTACAACAAGAAAGAGTAGAAACATCCCCATACCAACCACAAGAAGAGAGTCGTATAATTACGAGACAAAAAGCGAGGCAGACTTAAGTAAATGGAGGAAGGAAGGAAAATCCTTTCCATCAATATAAACGGCCTAAATTCAAGAGCTAAAAGGAAGAGGATTCTAACCAAACTAATAAAACAAAACGTTGATATAATTTGCATACAAGAAACACACATTAGGAAAAGTGAGGAGAAATTTCTAGATTGTCCAAAACTGGGAAAATTATTTACAGCACCAGCAGATAAGCACAAAAAGAAAGGTATTGCAATATATGTGAGAGATGATTTAAAAGCGGAATTAATCTGGGCGGACCCTGAAGGAAGAACTCTGGTGGTACAAACTTCAATTAATGGCATTACATTTTTACTGATAGTAATCTATGCCCCAAATGATGATCAAGGTAAATTTTTCAAACATCTCCACCAAAAAATAATAGATTTAGAAAAAGGCAATATTTGTCTGATTGGCGATTTTAACTCTATTGTTGACTACCGGAAGGATCATAGTAACATGAGTAAGAATAAAAAAGGAAAAAGAGAATTTTCGAAGCCATGTAAGGATATGATGAATGAACTGAATCTGGTAGATATCTGGAGAAAACTAAACCCCAAAAAAGAACAGTTTACTTATTACTCTAACCCACACAAAATTTGGACAAGAATAGATATGGCTTGGATAAATGGTGAATTAATTAATGAAATCAAAGATAGCGAAATCTTACCAAACGACTGGGCTGACCACAACCCAATTCAAATAACCTGGAGAGGTAGAAGAAAACCAAAGAGAAGATGGACTCTTAATACTCACTTAATAAAAGAAGAAGAATATACTAATAAAGTGAAAGAAGAACTGAACTTCTTCTTAAAGGAAAATAATGAACTAACTTCGAAACAAAATATATGGGACACAATGAAGGCATTTATAAGAGGAACAACAATCTCTTACAACGCTATGAGAAATAAAAGAAAGTATGCCCAACAAAGTAACTTACAACAAGAAATTAAGGATTTAGAAACCCAACTACAAAAGAACCCCCAAAATCAAAGAATACAGAATCAGTTAATAACAACTAAACATAAACTAAATTTACTGGAACAAGAAAAATTGGAGATTAGTCTGAAAATGACCAAACAAATTTATTTTGAGCATGCAAACAAGCCAGGGAGATGGCTAGCCCACAAACTTAAAAAAACGAAAGAAAAAAGAATAATACACCAATTAATAGATGAGAGGGGCAATTTGCAAGAGGAGATAGAGAAGAAAAAAAGAGATCACTTTCAAATACTTTGGGAAATTATACAAAAAGGAAGAAGTCTGTGAGGACAAAATAATGAAATACCTAGAGGAAGCGAACAATAAAGCAATTGGAGAGGAAGAGATAGAATTATTAAACAAAAATATAACATGGTCCGAACTGAAGTCAGCAATAGAGAAGCAAAGTAACAATAAAGCGTCAGGACCGGACGGGATACCTGTAGAACTTTACAAAACAATCATAGAACAAATTGGACCACTGATGCTGGAAGTATTCAATGAGGTACTCCTAGCAGCCAAGATGCCGGACTCGTGGAGGGGAGCCTTAATTTCGCTGATCCCGAAGGACCTAGACCATAGACTTATTAATAATTATAGACCAATCTCGCTCCTGAATGCAGATTACAAACTATTCTCTTCTATAATAACCAATAGACTAAAACAGGTTTTAAACACACATATCCATGAAGATCAAAATGGATTTCTCCCATTTCGACAAATTAAGAATAATTTAAGAACAGTGATAGACATTTCAGAATTCTATGAAGCCCATCCGGAAAAACAATTTGCATTTATGCTTTTGGACGCTGAAAAAGCATTCGACAATTTAAATTGGCATTTTTTAATTCAAAAAATATACAAGATGAACCTCGGCATTAGATTCGAAAACGTCGTCACTACAATTTACCACACCCAACAGGCAAATATTCTAATAAATGGGGAACAAACTGGCCCGATAAAAATAGAAAAAGGGGTAAGACAGGGTTGCCCTCTCTCTCCTCTGCTTTTCATATTCGCCCTAGAATCTCTTTTGATGTATATTAGGCAAAATTTGAGAATTAGAGGACTGAGGATTAAATCAGAAGAGTATAAAGTACAAGCCTTCGCTGACGATTTGGTTTTTTTTCTGGAGGAGCCCATAGAAAAAGGACATAACTTATTAGAAGAACTAGAACGATTTGGAGAAGTCGCAGGATTTAAAATTAATAGGGGAAAAATGAAATTAATGTCTAAAAATTTAACAGGAGACCAGAATAAAGAACTGGAGACAATAATGGGAATACAGGTGACAAAAAAATTAAATACTTAGGAATTTGGCTTACTCCACAAAGCAAATCATTAAAAGAAAACAATTATGACAAACTTCTCCAACAATCCAAGAAAGATTTAGATTCCTGGAGTACATTACAACTTTCCTTATTGGGCAGGATTGCTCTGATTAAGATGAATATTCTGCCAAAAATTTTATATCTATTCCAGACAATTCCAATCAAATTAAATAATTTTTTTTTTATGGAATTAAACAAGATAACACTGAAATTTATTTGGCAGGGGAAAAAAGCTAGGATTAATGTAAAAGCCCTACAACATTTGAAAAGCAGAGGAGGGTTAGGCCTGCCAAACTGGGAAATATATTATAAGGCAGCCAACCTACTATGGATAAAGGAATGGGTGAATATAACCAACAAAAGAAGACTAATATTAGAATGCCACGATATGCAAAAAGGATGGCACGTGGGACGGAGCATTACCCTAGCAGAATGGGAAAGGATCTGGAACAGGAACATTAAGATCACGAAATCAGCAGCTTATAAAGAAAACGCATATAAAATGTTTTATAGATGGCACTTGCCCCCTTCGAGATTGGCGAAGATGCACCCCAACACGAGCCCCAATTGTTGGAAATGCCAAAGCATAGAAGGTACCTTCTTCCATATGTGGTGGTCATGCAAGGAAACCCAGAAGTACTGGCAAAAAATTAGGCGCTGGCTAGAGGAAATAACCAAGGAACAAATTGAGTACAAACCAGAGTCCTTCCTTCTAGGAATTTTTGATAAACAAATACCCAAAAAATCGAAGTATATTGTAATTCATATCTTAACCGCAGCCAGATTGGCATTCGCCCAATGCTGGAAATTACCCTCTATCCCCACTGAACATATGGTTATTCAGAAAATTTTACAATGTGCCGAAATGGACAAACTAACCCAAGCATTAAAAAATAAAGAATCCTCATCCTATTACAACAATTGGAATCCTTTGTATAATTGGCTAAACCAAAGATAGATCACCTCTCGGAAAACTATGGCCGAGGGCCTCCAAAGTAGAGATAAAGAAAAGCACTGATGATGATATTTTTGAAGAAGAAAGGATCTTACAGACAGTCACAAAATATGGTTTTATTTTAACTGTTTTCCCTACTCTACCCTTCCCCTCCCTTACTCTTCCCTTTTTCCTCTCTTAGGCTTTCCTCTCTTTCCCTCTTGGCCTATGCTAAGGCTTGTTTGTCTTTTTGTTGTACATAACTTGTAGTTGTGTTGTGCTTTTAAAGGTAAAACTAATAAAGTATTTTTCAAAGAGGTGGGGCTTAAAGTAAAGAAGGAAAAATGCCAACTAGCAGCCGACAAGGTAGAATTCCTTGGCTATTTGATAGATAGGGAAGGGATCCACCCCACGGACAGTAAAACCAAAGCAATCAAAGAAGCCCCCACACCAAAAAGCAAGACAGAATTGCAAGCCTTCCTGGGGCTAATTAACTTTTACCATATATTCTTACCACAGAAGACAACTGTGGCAGAACCTCTCCACAGTGTGCTTGACAAGAAAGGAGCTTGGGTTTGGGAGAATAAAGAAGAGACAGCGTTCTAAGAGATAAAGAAATTAATCACATCAGAATGCGTACTGATTCAGTATAATTAGACTTTACCAGTAATACTAACGTGTTTCTTCACACCCTCCTCCTCCCCTAGATCTCTCCCTCTCATCCAGGCGAAGCTAGGCTCCCCAAGGACAACAGGCCCAAGTGCCCGGGACACCGACCACGCGAAGGGCTCCTGAAGCCACATTCACTACGACGGCTGCTGGTCTTTGTCAAGGCGATAGTCTTATTGAGGAGGTTCCAGAGAGGATGAAAGCCTGGATGGAGCTGGCAATCCGCCAGGGAATCCCAGCGAGGCTTCAACACGCAGTCATGACCAGGGAATATCCTGTGATCAATGATCATGAGTCCCAATTGCTGAGGTCATTGACCAGGTCGGAGCAGCACCATACCCAGGTGTTGTGACTCCGGGATTTGAATCTGTTCCGTTGGCAGATGTGAGCTCAAGCGAAGAGGACCTGGCAGTGAGATTTGAGCCTGCATTGCTGAGTGATTTTGAGGGTAACCAGGATGAGGAAGTGGACTTGGCTATGAGAGACGAACCTAATTCATTGGAGCTGACAGAGTCCTCTAACTTCCCCGAGTCTCCATCTCACATTACGCAGCAGCCGGTGGCAGATAATCAGGAAAACGTGCGAGAGGTTTCAGGAGAGGAGGAAAACTTTGAGGGATCCTGGCTTGATGTGAGAAATAGACGGAGATTGAGACGTCAATCTCAATTGGGAAAGAGGCGTCGAGCCAATGATTAATTAATGAGACTAACACGCCCCCTTAGGGGATAAAAGGAAACGGATTGGCTTGAGAAATTTGCCAGAAGCAAAGTGTCTTGTTAGAGCGAAAGTCTTGTGAAGATTCTCTGAGGCATTGTGATTTATAGGCACTTCAGGTTTGCCAAACAGATAACGGAATTACTGCCGAGGACTGGAAAAACTTCAGCAGTTATCTTGTTTGGGGTTTGTTTTTGGTTGCTTATATTTTTGGAACTTCAGAATTGTGATTGCTCACCTGTGGATACAAGTGAGGCATAACACCCAGGTACATTTACAGGGGGAGACCCCCCTCCAAGGGCCGGAGGAGGAGGAGGAAGAGGAAGAAGTGGATCAAATTGATCAAATGGAAGAAACTGAATGGGGATCAATACATGATAGTGAGCCCCTGTCAGAAGCAGACCCCTTAGAAAGGGGAATGTCTGACGATGAGGGTCTTACTCCTGACCAACCTGTTTTTACAGGTTTGTTCCGCTCACAGCTTTTCAGATCTCTCTTGTTTAAGGCAAAAAATATTTCACGCCTAAACAAGTCGACCCCTTCCACCACACCAACTCCTTCAGAAGAGGGACCAGAGGATCTGATCTTCAACCAACCAGTAGTTGAAGCAGAGGTGATCCCAGTTCCTCCCATGTTTTCGGACCTGGTACAGAAGCAGTGGGCCTCTGCAGCGGTGTACACAGCCCCCACTGGATATGACAGGAAATATTTCAATCTGGCCCCTGATTTCTCAAAATTATTGAACACTCCCGAAGTAGATGAACCTATAGTGGGTCTAACGTCCTCCTCCATTCCCAATGATGCACTGGAGGCATTAAAGCTGGAGGAAAAACAGGCTGAGCTAGCCCTATGCAGAGCCCATCAGTCTGACGCGTGGGCCATCAGAGCAGCCACAGCCACCTCCTTCTTCACGCTGATGCCCCCTGCCTATTGAGGAGAAGGATCCAGCACCAGCAACCACCAGACTCCTGATAGAGACAGTTCAACGAATGCCAGTAACAACATCTGATATCGCGAGAACAACAGTAAGAGACAGAACTCTGGCGTGTGTTTTGAACTGGGTAGGAAGAGGGTGGCCTGTAAAGGAGGAACCTGAAGAAACTAAACCTTTCAGAAACAGGCAAACGGAACTATCAAGACTGAAAAGTTGCATATTGTGGGGGGATTGGGTCATAATTCTGGACAGTTTAAGGGACAATATAATGGAAATGTTGTATGCAAGGAAGGCGGGGATAGTTAAAATGAAATCCCTAGCAAGGAGCTATGTGTGGTAGCCAAGGATGGATAAAGAAATAGAGGCTTGTGTCTCCACCTTGTCAGGAGAACCGACCAGCGCCGCCCATAGCGTCCAACCACGAGTGAGAAACACCCAGGGGACCTTGGTCAAGGATACATATCGATTTCGTGGGGCCAGTAAAGGGACACACACTTTTTATCATAGCGGATGCATATTCTAAATGGCTGGAAATCAGTATTATGCAGTCCACAATGACAGAGGCAGTCATAAGGAATCTAAGGAAACTATTTGCAACGCACGGCCTTACAGATGTAATAGTATCAAAATAATGGGCCTCAATTCACAGTCACAAAGTTTGAGGGATTCCTTGCACAAAATGGGATACGACGTGCCCTCTCGGCACCTGGACATCCATCAACGAATGGACTTGCAGAACGCATGGTCCGGTACACAAAAGAAACTAGGGCCAGGGGATATGCAAGCGAAAATAGAGAAGTTATTAAGTATACAGGAAGTCAAAGGCAAAGCCGTTTGCTTAGTTTGTGGTACAGTTGTCGCTGTGTTGAAAGATTATAATCTGAATCGCCACTATGTGACCAAACATGAGGATAAATATAGGAACTTGTCTGACCAAGAGGAGTCGGAGATTTTGCTATCCAAGCTGCAAACTCAACACTTTTTACAAAACTTAGCACATCCAGAGATACAGCTACCAAAGCAAGTTATGTCATATCTCATAAAATAGCTAAACGAAGTAAACCGTTTTCTGATGGAGAGTTTATTAAAGAGTGTTTGGTGGACTCTGCTGAGTTAATATGTCCAGAGAAAAAGGGTGCATTTGAGAACATCCCTCTGTCCCGGCGTACTGTGACGAGAAGGGTTGAGGACATTGCAGGAAATTTGGAGTTTCAGCTGAAGAACAGAGCGGTTACATTTTCCTTTTTTACCCTGGCTCTGGATGAGAGCTGCGATGTACGAGACACTGCCCAGCTACTCATCTTCTTACGTGGGATCACTGCAGACTTCAAAATAACGGAGAAACTGGCAGCCATGCAGTCAATGAAAGGGACAACAACAGGGAGTGATTTCCTAACGGAAGTAAATGTGCAATTTCAAGGAAAGGGGAAGGCTCACTTGTGATAAAATTGGACCTCCTCAACAAACAAGCGAATGCTTCTGCCATCATCATCCTACTACTCAAAAGCTGTTGACTGAAAAACCAACAGTTGCATTCCCAAACAAAAAAAAAATCACTGGAAACGTTGCAAAGGGAGTATCAAATGAGATTTCAAGAGCTTCACGTACGTGAAAAAGACACGGGGCTTTTCCTTTTCTGTTGACACTGAAACTGTTGATCCGATTTGCCAAAAGGAACTGGCCGAATTGGGACTCCGTGAAAGATGCATTCAAGTCAAGCAGCCTTCTTCTATTCACCTGTCCCCTTTGACATGTATTTTCATCTCAGGCACAGTGCACTCCAAATGGTAACCATCTTTGGCAGCACCTATGTCTGCGAACAGACTTTTCCCCCAATGAAACACCTGAAATCTCCAACCATATCCAGACTAATGCATCCCTTGTGATGACTGGCAATGACAAATAGGGAACCGGAAATTGACCATCTCATCAGCCAAAAGCAGGCCTACGCTTCCCATTGAAATTAAACTGTTCGTCATTTTAAATATTGTATTATTATTTCATGGGTTTTTGCCGATGTGATGAAGCTTACGGCGGTGCTGCCTGTGATATTCATATAAAATGAATCAACAGACTTTTGATATTCTGATCTATAGGATGCTTTATTAAGGAAAATACTGCAGTACGGACCCCTTTACTCCAGAAAAAAAGAACATTTTCTAGGAGGAAGGAGACTCTTCCATTTAGTGAATACAGCTTATGTAGGTTTATCAAATCACATGGTTACAGAACACTTCCCGTTTTCCATATATAGAAGTTATACGTTTTCATAAGAAAGTTCCAACCTTCCATGGAAAACTTCCAATGTTCCCATAAGATTTCCTGTTATTCAAATTCCAGAAGATTTTACGAAAACCATTAATATCTCTTAATGTGAGGTCTAATGTCAGAGCGCCCCAGCACATACCTCGTCTAACTTGTGCCAAGTACATAGTTTTGCAATCTTGTATAATTTCTAGCAGAAAACACATTGCATAAATGTTCTGAACTTTAAAAGTTCAGACTGCAAACGCAAAATGGCTTCAGTTCGGCTCTTTATATTCTCATTCTCTTATATTCTCTTTATATCTTTGGTGTAATAACCAAATTATCACCCATAACACTGCCGTTCACCCATTCAACGGCACAAGCCACAAGAGACGTGCCTGAGGAGTGCTTTTGGTAGAAGGCAAAGGGGAAGCGATTGGTTTTGCCTTTCCCCTCGCCCTCAGCCCGCTTTCAGCTCTCCAAGGGTCTCTCCCAGAACGAAGCGCTGTCCGAGCTCAACCAGAGAAGTGGCCCGCAGGCTTTCAGGGAGCAAAGTTGAAGCTAAGGAAAGACAGGGTGGGGGTGGGGAATAAGGAAAGAAGGTAAAGGGGAACCGATCCATTCAGTGCTGCCCCAGCACTATTCCTTCCTTGGAAATGGAGTCCAGGGAAAGGGCAGCCCCAGGCATGGTGAGTCGGGTGAGTCAGTGGAAAGGCTGACTTGGAAAGTCGCTTTGCACGTGGGAGATTTGAAGGAGCTTTGTGAGGAGACGCTGCTGCCACCATCCGCAGAAACACAGCGATGGATAAAGTTCACTGAATATACTACCGTTTTGAACAGCCCATACGGTAACATTTGGAGCGGCACCCGCAAGGCAGCTGTTCTGTGGACGGAATTGCCTGCTGCGACCGTCATCGTTAGGTAAAGAGGGTGCGAGGCGCTTCGCTTGGCCTCCTGATGCTTTTGCAGCCGCTATTGGCTGCAAAAGCGGCCATGCTTGCTGAAGGTGGCAGCCTGAGCGGCCCTATCTGAAGCAGCTGTTTCGTGATGGTGGAATGGCCTGCTGGCACAAGGGGTCGCTCAACACCCCCACCTCATACCGATACATGGGG
The DNA here is from genome assembly GCF_049901735.1 of Notechis scutatus. Taxonomy (NCBI): domain Eukaryota; kingdom Metazoa; phylum Chordata; class Lepidosauria; order Squamata; family Elapidae; genus Notechis; species Notechis scutatus. Next base: position 78,951,795 of record NC_142014.1, on the reverse strand, counting down.
GGGGGGGTTAAAGGGAAGACATAAGACCACCTCCCTCCCCGAAAAGAAGCCCTCGCTGGTTTTTCAGGGGTAAAAAGAAAATAAGACCTGGTATATACTTAGGGCCGCCATAGAATAAGCCTTGCTACAAAGCTCAAAGTCTACTGAGCAGTAGTGCTAACTACACTGATCCACTGAGACTAGGACTGTATACAGGAGGAACGATAGGCAAGCGAACCACTTCCACATGACCTGCCTCCGCAGACTTTGGAGGATTTGGTGGCAGGAAAGGTGCCAGACCCAGAAGTCCTTTCCTGATCAGGCCTGCCGTCAGTTCACACCCCGGTGATAAAAGCCCAGACACGCTAGGCAGGCCATGTTGCAAGGATGCCAGACTGCCCCATTCCCAAACAGCTCCCTTTGAATGCAGAAAAGAAGCAGCAAGCCATTTCGGAGCTGATGCAGAAGGTTGATCTGAACAAAAATCAAGAAGTGGAAGAAGTCTGCCAATTCAACGATAGATGCTAGTTTTGTGGCCGCTCCAGAAATACTCCTCTTGCTGCAGCTTTGTCACTCAAGTTTAAGGGTACGTGGTCAGATTCATTTGCTTTCACTGCTGGAGAGACTGGTTTACCAGTATAGTTACTGTGCGGTGAAAAATTGGCAAATAGCAAAAAGTCTAATGTTGTGAGACATTTCTAGAATAAACACTCAGCCTTTGCTGAAAAATATTTGGATGGAGAACAGAAGAAGCAAGCCATTTTGGAGTGGATGCAGAAGGTTGATCTGAGCAAGCATCATTTTAAAAGTGGGTGAAGCCTGCAGATTCAACTACAGATCCTAGCTTTGTGGCCGCTCAGGAAATAGACACGGGAAGGGAAGTGACCTTTGTTCCTGGAACTAAGATCCAAGCTACCCCCCTGCCAGACCAACCACCTCAGAGGGTTTGCTGGTAGTGAATGATGAACATTATGTGGAGTCCCGGCCCCCCTGGAACTTTGGACTCCAGCAGGAGAGATGGGAACATCAGTGATGCTGACAGCCAAAACAGAGTGGAAAATTCCGACTTCCTGTGCTTTTGTGGTCTCAACTTCAAGAAGAAGTAGGGCTTCGGCAAGTATCCAATGATCCAATTTGCCAAAACGAACTGGCCGAATTGGGACTCCGTGAAAGATGCATTCAAGTCAAGCAGCCTTCTATTCACCTCTCCCCTCTGAGAGGTATCTTCATCTCAGGCACAGTGCACTCCAAATTAACCGTCTTTGGCAGCACCTATGTCTGCGAACAGACTTTTCCCCCAATGAAACCCTTGAATTCTTTCCAACCATATCCAGACTAATGCATCCCTTGTGACGACTGGCAATGACAAATAGGGAACCGGAAATTGACCATCTCATCAGCCAAAAGCAGGCCTACACTTCCCATTGAAATTAAACTGTTCTTCATTTTAAATATTGTATTATTATTATTTCATGGTTTTTTGCACTACAAATAAGACCATGAACTGGCCCCATTTAAAAAGTTTAAGGACCCCTGCTCTAAGCAGAAAGTCCCCCGTGGCATTAGGGTATCCTGCGTGCCTACCAGCTGCATCTCCCACCACGTAATTGAGGCTACAAAATTGACTTTAGAAAAATAATGAGTCCAAGTCCGTAGGTAAGAGATTCTTGGCTTTGACCTTTTAAAAAACGGTACGTTCACCCGATGCACGAGGAAGATTTCCAGGGATGGAAAGCTAAAAGAGGTGCTCCACAAGAGTAAGAAACTGTGAAAAGCGACAGTGCAGGTCTTGGAAGACACAGTGGAGCCTGAAGCCTTGAAAGCCCCCCAGGGCAGCATCCCGGCCTCGTCCCTGGGATCCTCAGGGGAAGCTCAAGCATCCAGCCAATGGAAGAAACGTTCGGAAGTGAAATTTCGTCTCTGTATGCACCCAAAGTGAAGGGCCTCCACCCCCCATTTCCTTCTTTTTAAAAATGTTAGAAAACTGCTTTTTGTATGTTTAATAAATGTTAATAAAGATACAGATTCATTAAAAAAAACGTACATCCTATAGGACCCAATTACATGAAGAATCGCACCCTGCAACATGAGACGATGAACATATAAATGTGATTATTAATAAATTAAACCCTGACAATTAGCCAAGGTTATAGACAGCAAGGATGCAAGGGTGAGATTCTGCCGATTCAGACTAACCACTTACTCCGAAGATCAGCACTGGGCTATGATGTGGGTCCGCCCGGCCCTGCCCTGAGCTGCATTTATCGTCCCAGCTGATCAGCGCGGGAGAGTGGATTGCCGCTGCTCAGCTGTTACTCCCCCAAAGTAAAATAGCAGGTAAGGAGTTTTGCATTGCTGTTCACGCACGTGCAGCAGCGCTCGATCATCGAACCGGTTGTTATACCAGCAGCACCCCACCCTTGGGCACGTGGAAGGAACCCTTTGGAAGGGGATTTTTAAACCGCAGAATGTACAACGATCAAATTCAGATTCATTGAAGGATTGAGACTTTTTGGATTAAGAGAGAAAGTAGATTGTGTTAGTTTGGGGACCCGTTCTCCAGAAAGAGGACTTAATAGTAGTTAATAAGGGAGCAAGAACTAGAGAAGTTAAAGTCTGGCATGATATTCTTCCAACTAAAATCAAAATTCCTACTTTCTATTCGTTTTTGCCATAAACTCTCGATCCTTTTCTGTTACGTCGGTCTAGACCTTTCCGCGCCTCCGATCGATCCGATCAGAGCTGGCTCCGCAGCCATGAGCCGCGCCAGCCAGGCAGAGCGAGCTAGTGTACGAAGGGCTGGGGTGTGTGCTGGCATCGTACGTACGGCCTGTGTTTCAATCCATCATACGCATGCCCAAAAGTCGCGGTGTGGAAATTTTCGCGCAACCAGTTAGCGCGAAAATAAAAGCACGTGAATATTTTTGCTTGTTATACGTACCTCTATGTACGTCTTGATTCTGTGAAATTAGAAACACGCAAAATTGTTTTAACTCAACCGAACGTGAAAATTAATCACGCGAAGATATCTACTTTTACAACACGCCGTATATCGCCGTTGCTTATGCACATGCTGGATTTGGCCTCCTGTACCTAAAGACAGCAAAAACAGCATGGCTTCTCGGTGGAAATTTTTGGAAAGGATGAAGCCCTTATCAGGAAAATTGATGGAACTGTCCATGACAAGTGGAATTGGGAAAGGACCCAGAGAACTGTTGATGGCACCATGATATCTGAATGCATCAGAAAAGTCACAGAACCAGGGAAATCATTTTGTGTCTGGTGTGAAAGTGTTATCACCTATGCAAAGGGTGGCCTCGTTGTGATAAAGCGGCATATGACAAAGAAGAAACACATGGACGTGAAGAAACTTAGGGAGACAGTAGTGCTAACTACACTTAGGCAGGAGTGCTAAATACACTGATCCACTGAGTCTAGGACTGTATACAGGAGGAACGATAGGCAAGCGAACCACTTCCACACGACCTGCCTCCACAGACTTTGGAGGATTTGGTGGCAGGACAAGGTGCCAGACGCAGAAGTCCTCTCCTGAGCAGGCCTGCCATCAGAGTTCACACCCTGATGATAAAAGCCCAGACACGCTAGGCAGGCCATGTTGTAAGGCTGCCAGACTGCCGCATTCCCAAACAGCTCCCTTTACGGTGAGCTGTCTCAAGGAAAGCGATTGCAGAGGGGACAAAGGAAGCGATACAAAGGCGTGCTGAAATCCTCTCTCAAGTCCCTCGATATCGACACTATCTCCTGGGAAACCCTGGTGCATGTTGATCCATCAAGGCTGCCCAACATTCTGAAGAGAGAAAGGCAACCATAGCACTAGAGAAACGAATACTCTGCAAAGCCAGAGCTGCAAATGCTGTATTAGTCCGCACACAGCCCACAATCCGTTAGATGTTCAAAAACGATGGATGAACATTATTATGCAGCTTGGATACCAGGAGTATTTGTGTGTTGTTTTCCTTTTCACTTTTGGATGGCACGGACTGATCCAATCTTTTTTGGCCCCTTGCTGCAAATACATTCCAGTTTCTAGTGACCTTCCTTTCATCCAGCTATTTATTAGCTTATTGAAACTTGGACGCATTAGGATGGCCAGATGGTCTTCCTCCCTACCAACTGCAGCTGCTACAACCTCCTGGTAGTAGAGGATAAAAAATTGACTTTGGGAAAAATAATGAGGGTCCAAGCTCTGTAATGAAGGGATTTCCAAACTACAGCCATCATAGCAATTGCCATGAGCTTTGCATGGCGAGGCAAGCCTCCCCCTCCCATGAATCTCTCCCTCTCTCTATATATATATCTATATAATGGCTGTGTGTGTATGTGTGTGTGTTCCACCTAGTTAAATATAAATTGCTTCAAGATGCAACCTGGTTATTTACACCTTTCATCACTGACTAATTAGATGAAACATAGAGCTTTCTGGGATCCCATTTTCTGTTGACACTGAAATTCTTTGTCCGATTTGTTGGGATATAAAACGGAAGCAGACAGCTGGGAGATGTAGTTGTGGAGTGGATTATTTGGGGAAATAGGACTTATAAGAAGGGAGCAAGAGCTAGCTAGAGAAGATAAAGCAAGTACTACGCTTTGAGTACCAGTGTGTGTATTGCCTAGAGACCCGTGTGGTTGTGTTGGGTCTTCGCAGTTTTGGAGCCCACTGACATGGGTATATGTAAAAGAACCTGTGGCATCCAGGAATATTTGCAGAAACTATAGAGGAGTGCGCCATACTGAATCCATAATGGAGGACTGCATCAGCATTATGGTTCCTCTCAAACGGTAATGTGGGGATGCCTGTGAATAATTTGCAGCTGTAGTGGGCTAAACTAGCCAGTGTGAAAACTGATGGTGCTCCTAGCATGGTGGGGTGTATGAACAACACAACCACTCACGCATCGAATAACCAAACATTGCCTCATCCTCCAACAAGCGCTGTATTGTAAATGACTTAAGTGGGGACTCTGTCATGAAAGTTGTGGTGTCTTGTGTTAACTTCATTAGGGTACATGCACTAAACCACAGAGTTCAGGAATTCCTATTTGAGCTAAATGTTGCCTATGAAGATATTTTATACTACAAAGAAGCCCGCTGGCTGAGGCGAGGGAGTTTTGAAATGTTTTTTATGACTTACTTTGGCAGATTTCTGCTTTTCTCATTTCAAAAAACAAAGTACCAGAGCTCAAAGTTGAAGAATGGAAACGGCACCTTGCCTTTCTGACAGACGTAACAGAGGCAACGCAACAGTTTCAGTGTGCAATTTCAATGCAAAAGCAAAATTCGACCTCCTCATTAAACGAGACCGATGGAGGAATACTTCTGCCATCTTCCCTAGTACTTAAAAGCTGTTGGCTGAAAATCCAACTTTTGCATTCCCAAACAAAACATGTGTGTATTCACTGGAAATGTTGCAAAGGGAGTTTTTCAAATGAGATTTCAAGAGTTTCATGGACGTGCAAAGGACAGAGACCTTTTCTGGAACACATTTTCTGTTGACACAAGTTATCCGTCTGATTTTTTGGGCTGTAAAAATGATGCAGAAGGCAGCTGGGAGATGTAGTTTTGGAGTGGATGTTAATTTCAGGAAATACGACTTATCAGAAATGAGTGCTAGACTTTGAGTACCAGTGTGTGTATTGCCTAGAGACCCGTGTGGTTGTGTTGGGTCTTTGCAGTTTTGGAGTCCGCTGACCTGGGTATACGTAAAGGAACTTGCGGCATCCAGGAATATTTGCAGAAACTATAGAGGAGTGCGCCATACTGATTCCATAATGGAGGACTGCATCAGCATTATGGTCGCTCTCAAAGGGCTGGGTGTTTGTGTGTGCCTGTGGCCCTCCTGGCAAAGATGTGAAGGGTGATGCAGAGAAGGCTAAAGCCTCATCCAACAGATAAGCCCCGCCGTACCCCAGACAGTGGGGACAAAAGAGTCGAGAGAGTTTTGAAACCTTTTTACGACTTACTTCAGGAGATTTCTGCTTTTCTGATTTAAAAAACAAAGTACCAGTGCTTAAAGATGAAGCACGGAGATGGCAACTTGCCTTTCTGACCGATGTAACCGAGCTACACAACTGTTTCAATCTGCAATTTCAAGGAAAGGGGAAGGCTCACTTGTGATAAAATTGGACCTCCTCAACAAACAAGAGAATGCTTCTGCCATCATCTTCCTACTACTCAAAAGCTGTTGACTGAAAAACCAACAGTTGCATTCCCAAACAAAAAAACAATCACTGGAAACGTTGCAAATGGAGTATCCAATGAGATTTCAAGAGCTTCACGTACGTGAAAAGGACACGGGGCCTTTCCTTTTCTGTTGAAACTGAAACCATCGATCCGATTTGCCAAAAGGAACTGGCCGAATTGGGACTCCGTGAAAGATGCATTCAAGTCAAGCAGCCTTCTTCTATTCACCTGTCGCCTTTGAGATGTATCTTCATCTCAGGCACAGTGCACTCCAAATTAACCGTCTTTGGCAGCACCTATGTCTGCGAACAGACTTTTCCCCCAATGAAACCCTTGAATTCTTTCCAACCACATCCAGACTAATGCATCCCTTGGGACGACTGGCAATGACCAATAGGGAACCATCTCATCAGCCAAAAGCAGGCCTACACTTCCCATGGAAATTAAACTGTTCTTCATTTTAAATATTGTGTTATTATTATTTCATGGGTTTTTGCACTACAAATAAGACCATGAACTGGCCCTGTTTAAAAAGTTTGAGGACCCCTGCTCTAAGCAGACAGTCCCCCGTGGCATTAGGGTATCCTGCCTGCCTACCAGGTAATTGAGGCTACAAAATTGACTTTGGGGAGAATAATGAGAGTCCAAGTCCGTAGGTAAGAGATTCTTGGCTTTGACCTTTTAAAAAACGGTACGTTCACCCGAGGCGCGAGGAAGATTTCCAGGGATGGAAAGCTAAAAGAGGTGCTGCACAAGAGTAAGAAACTGTGCAAAGAGACAGTGGAGGTCCTGGAAGACCCAATGGAGCCCGAAGCCTTGAAAGCCCCCCAGGGCAGCATCCTGGCCTCATCCCTGGGACCCTCAGGGGAAGCCCGAGCATTCAGCCAACGGAAGAAACGTCAGAAGCGAAATTTCTTCTCTGTATGCACCCAAAGTGAAGGGCCTCCACCCCCCGTTTCCTGACCTGGGTATACGTAAAGGAACCCGCGGCATCCAGGAATACTTGCAGAAACTATAGAGGAGTGAGCCATACTGAATGCATAATGGAGGACTGCATCAGCATTATGGTTCCTCTCAAAGAGTAATGTGGGGACGCCTGTGGCAGTCAGGGCAAATCTGGGATGGGGGATGCGTGGGGAATAAGAGACCAAGGCCCCATAAAAAGCCTCATCAACCAACCAGACAAGCCCCGCCCCATCCCCCAGACATGAGGACAAAAGGGGCCCCCCACCGGCTGGGCTGCAGAAAGTCCATGGGACAAAAGGCAGGCAGGCGGGAGCTTTCCTATCCTGTTCTATGGAGTGGAGTTGGTCCCACAGAAAGCCACTTGAAGAGACTAGAAGAGGGGTCGGCAACCCACGGCTCTGGAGCCACATGTGGCTCTTTCATCCTGTTGCTGCGGCTACGTTGCTCAAAATATGCATCACAACCGCCAATGTGTGATACCTGCCGGCACACAAATTGAGCTTTTCGACCATTGGTAGCCCAACCATGGATGAAATCAAAGGTTTCTGAAGAAAACAGAACTGGTTTACCAATAGGGTTAATGTGTGGTGAGAAATTGGCAAACAACAAAAAGTCGACTATTGCGAGGCGTTTCCAGAATAAACACTAAGCCGTTGCTGAAAAATATCCAATAACCATACAACCAACTTTTGACTTTATAATTTGAAGATTTGATTGGATACTTAAAGGAATATTGTAGCTTTTTAAATACGAGGTTATTTACACATTTCCTCATTTACTAATTACATGAAATTATCTAAAAACCAGCATCCACGAACACCAGCTAGCAGTCAATACCTTTTCAACTGACACGAAGCTGAAGTCACTTTGAGTCAACATGGGAACTAGTAAGGAAACAGAGTGCCTGTGCCACCAGGGACAGGACCGACCACCTCACCAGCTGAATTTTGTGCCCCACAAACCAATCACATGACCAGGCAACCACGACATTTTAGAGGAAAAAGAAGAAATGGAATGAGGCCTTCCACCCGAAACCCAGCTGAAGACGTTACCTAGTTTGGTAATGAAACGTTCAGGAGCTAAATGGCTGTGAGATAAAAATTAATCAACAGACTATGATAATCCAGAGCCCATATGATGCTTTTTTACATAAGATACTGCAGTACCGGACCCCTAACCCCTAAACCACCATGTTAGGAGAAAGGAGACACTGCCTTTAGGATCAGCACATTTAACAGATTACATAATGCTTCCTGTTTTCCATACGTAGAAGTTATACGTTTCTTATGAGAAAGTCCCATCCTCCCATGTAAATCTCCCAACTTTCTTCACTTCACCACTTTATCATCAGATTTCCTGTTTTCTACTTAAAAGATTACACAAAAGATCATTAATATCCCTATGAT
>NC_142014.1:78910947-78943143 GCF_049901735.1 Notechis scutatus | reverse complement strand
CTTGATGGGTTGGAGGAGAAAGAGAGAATACGCTCCCTTCAGGAGTTTTTGATACACTCAGTGCTTGTATTCTCTTCTGGATGGCCACTGAGATTGGAAATTGGGAAACCATTTTACAGAGGGTTCTTCCATTTCCTTCATGGCCAGACATCCATAGGGAGCTGGGTAAGCTGTACGCTATGACACAGCCAATGCAAACAGCAACAATCCATAGAAAGCAAAGATGATAAAAGTATTAGAAGCCATGATGGCAAAACAGTTTTCGCCCTCTCAGAAGTGCTGAAATGGGCCCGTTTTCAACCTCCCAAGGCTGCAGAGGCTCCTCTCGAGCTTCCAGGATGAAAACAGCCTCCCCCGTGGCTCCAGAGGCTGGAAATGGACATTTCCAATATTTCCAGAAGGCCCGTTTTTCGGCCTCCTGAGGTGGCAGAGGCTTTCCTTGAGCCTCCGGGAGGGCGAAAACGGTCTCAAACGGGCCGAAAATCAGCTGAGAGGCACACGCATGCGCAGTACAGTAAGGGAGCAAGGTGGGAGTGTTACATGCGCAGTGTGGTAAGGGAGCAGGGTGGGGATGTTGCATCGCAGGTGGGGCAGCGCGCATTGAATTGTGGGTGCTGGCACTCACACTATCGGCACACCACAATAAAAAGGTCCGCCATCACTTTTCCCAAGACGGAGGAGTGGCGGTTAGCAATGGCCGCCATAAGAAACCTGCAGCCGGAAAAGATTGTGCAGGAGGGAGTCGGAAGAGTGGTGAAAGTTGTTTTTGACCGGGACAAAGTAAGAGAAAGTACCCTGGAATTTGAAAGCTGCCAAAGATAAATTGTTTCCTGAGTTACAAGCGGCGAATAGAACTCTAAAAGGGAAAGTTTTTTTTCTTAACTGTCCTAACGTGACAGCGGATGGAACTATAAGAGAAATCGGAAAACCTGCATTGGAGGTAATTAAATGCTGAAGGGATAAGGATTTCTGAATATTTTTTGTTAAAAAAAAAAACCTTTTTGTTGTGAGTGGGAAGGGAGAGGAAAAAAAAAAGTGGAGCAGAATTTGAAAATAAGGAGAATTTTAAAGAGTTATTAAACACCAATGAGACTTCTAAAAGATACATTTTAAATGAAACTTTGTGACTACAAAAATATTCAAAAGTGCACAGCACATGGTTCCAACACTGGCAGATACTTCTTAAACTATTATGGAATACCAAGTGAAACAGAAGTCTCCATGGGTGAAGAACTAGTACACTCTCAGGAAGAGATTCCATGAAGACAGAGGCATTTATATGGTTTCTCTCCTGTACGGTTTTCTCTTATGTCGAGTTTCCAGGTCAGCAGCTCAAGTTAGCGTGAACTGACAGGGCCCCCTATTTGGGCATCATTTCGATACTGACAAATGAATAATTATCTCTTATGGAAATTGTTATGTATTAAGAACCTGCCAGCAGTTCTCCTTCTGGTCCGCCGTCAGAGCGGGAGTGCCGATCGCTCCCATTGGCTGATGCCGTTTGACAGCCGGCTATAAAAGGGAGCTGTCAAACGGCATCAGCTGTCGCCGCCAGCTGGCTGTCAGATTGCCTCTGAAGCCGCGGCGACCCTTTATTCATTGAATAAAGTATGTTAGCTTAACCTGGCTCAGTCTTTCTTCTGTAACCGCCACTCTACAACACTGGCGACGAGGGCGGGATGCAGTAAAGACGTCCAGGTGAAACAATTGAGCCGAAGTCACACAGAGAAAGAGCTGAAGCCACTAAGTGCTGATTGAAGTCACCGCCGCCGGCGCTCTCCAAAAGAGCGCGAACTTCAAAGCTCTGCAGCTGAGGAGCTGAACGCCGCTGACAGGCGCTACCAGAAACGCTTTTCTAAAAGCGACCTCTAATTTTTCCTCACCTAGCTGCCTCAGTACTAGTGTCCCCACGACCCATTAAGGCTATTCCCTGGGAAGAGTTGAAAGAAATTTTGTCCAACCACTATTCCCCCAAACCCTCTCAGATAGCCAGGAGGCTAGCTTTTAGGAGAAGGGTTCAAGCTGAAGGGGAAACCGTGAGCCAATATATGGCAGCCCTAAGATCTGCTGCCATACACTGCGGGTTCAGGGATTACCTTGAGGACATGCTACTAGACCAAATTGTAGGTGGAATTAGGGATTTGAAGCTCCAGAGAAGGCTGTTAGCAAAGAAAGATCTAACCTTATCCCTAGCCATTGAAGAAGCTCAGGCTGCTGAGCTATCAGAAATATCTGCAGCTGAGATTCAGGGAGCTACCACAAAACAAGGGCAGGCTACAGTCCATTATGATGAGGTATCACAGGAGGAAATAGAAGAACCATTAGAAGTAAATCGCCTCACACGCCCCAGAACACCTTTAGCCCCACCAAGGAGAAACAACAGCCAGTTCACCAAACAACAGCCCCCTTGTACAAGCTGTGGGGTAACCACCTTAGATCCAATTGCAGGTTCAGAAATGCTATTTGTCTGAACTGCCAGAAGAAAGGGCATATAGCCAGAATTTGTCAAGCTGAGCAAGCCCCCTTCCAAAGACCTCGAGTCTCTGCCTCATCCCAAAGGCAAGTAAAAAGCTGCTACACCTGTTATCACGCAGGCAGTTTCTCCACTAACCCTAACAAAATAAGCGTTTCTCTTCTTTTAGAAGATAAGCCCTGCCACATGGAGGTGGACACCGGGTCAACCCTCTCCATCATTGCATGGTCCACGCTGAAGAAGATTCTACCTTCGTTCCCAAGGAGGAAGCTGACTACCTGCCACCTGAACCTTCGGGACTACCAGGGAAAGACCATCCCAGTCCTGGGTAAGGGAAGATTCCTTATTCAATTCCAAAACTTTAGAGGTTACTTGCCACTGGTAGTTGTTGATGGTGCCCTGCCTAGCTTGCTAGGACTAGATTGGTTCCCTGCCCTAGGTCTTAACATCACAGGGATTCACTCTGTCAAAAACTCTGAAGTTGATGCCCTTTTTAATGACTACGCTGATGTCTTCAGCAGTGAACTGGGCTGTTATGCGGGCACTCCCATATCTTTCAATGTGGGTCCACAAGCCACCCCAATCCGTTTGAAACCTCGGAGGGTTCCCTTCGCCATTAGGCCCAAATTAGACGCTGAACTAGACAAACTCATTAATCAAGGAGTTTTGGAACAGGTAGATTTTGCAAAGTGGGAAACACCCATAGTCACCCCTTTAAAAAGGATGGTAGCTTGAGAATTTGTAGAAGAGCACCATCTTCCAGACTTTCAAAGAGCTGCGAAAGTCCCCCCCGAGCATTGGGTTTGTGGCACCTGAAGGGATGTTTCAAACAGAGCTGTACCTCCAGTACTCGCGTTTGTGAAAACATGAAACCCTACTGGCCCCATCCAGAGAAATCCGCTTCAAGCTTGATTGCAGAAAGTACGACTTCAGCAACTGAGCGGTCAATGCCTGGAATGCACTCCCTGACTCTGTAGTTACATCCTCAAACCCCCATTCCTTTAACCTCCAACTATTCACTATTGACCTCACCCCGTTCCTAAGAAGTCTGTAAGGGGCGTGCATAAGTGCACCATCGTACCTCCCGTCCCTGTCCTATTGTCCCCATTTATTCATACCTATTTCCTGTATTCATACTGCTTATTCTTAAGCGACTGACAAATCAAATAAATAAAATAAATTTTTGCCCTCCTTGGAGGCTCGAGGAAAACCTCCGGAGCCCAGACGGAGGAAAAACACCCACCCCCCTGTGGTGCAGGAGACTGATTAGGCCACACCCACCCAGCAACTGGGCAGAGAACCTGTTGCTAAATTTTTTGAAGCCCACCCCTGGTGACTAGGCACCATCAAAGCCAACACCAGCCAGGACGTAAAATAGCTAAAATAAGATGTACGAGAATAGAAAACTTGGGGGAGTGGTGCAGAGAACCAACACAAATAATAGGAGAGCATCATCTCCATAAATGAAGAAGTTTGCCATTTTGTGAGTGGCTCTTCAAGCAATGGATCGGCTTTCTTAGTGACCATTATTATCCAGGGCCTTCTAAGATATTTTGTACAGCATCTAGTGACATGGGAAAACTTCCCTCCTTCGGAGATGTCTTAATATGTTTGAGCCCGTAAGCCTGCAAATTCCATATAAAGGAACCAGATAAAGCCTCGTTGAACTTTTAAGTGGTATTTATATTTGTTTTTTCTCTCCTTTTCTAAAGGTCTGTCTTTTCCAGGGGAGGGTGGAGAAGAAGTGTCAAGCCTGCCATCTTCAACTTCTTTGCTTTGCTGGCATCCTGCCATAAAGTGCAAGGGAAGGAGGCGGCATTGGGGTGGTAAAGGTTGGGAGACAAACTGACTGTCAAACCCCGCTGGGGGGGTTGCCATACCCAGCTGCATTGGCTATTACCACCGATGCCAGCCTTTATGGTTGGGGAGCGCATCTACAGTCAGCGATGGCGCAGGGTTGGTGGTCTCAGTTCGACAGCACTCGACAAATCAATTGGCTGGAGGCTCAGGGCCATTCACTTAGCCCTCAGGCAGTTTTGGGGCGGAGCAGCAGGGACTCATAATACTGACGGACAATGTGGCTGCAAAGGCTCACATCAACCATCAAGGGGGGTACCAGATCCAAGAATCTAATGCAGGAAGCAGAAACTGCTCACTCTACAAGGAGTGCATCTCCAACAGCAGAGCTTGGACTACACCAGCCTCTATTGGGCCTCCTCACAGGGGAGGAGCGGGATTGGAAAATAACAACAGCAAGACAACCAACAGCGAATGACGACAACAGCAGCCTGGAACAGCTGATTGGTGTCATGCCAGGGGCCCAAGACCTGGCCGCCAACCAGCTGTTCAGCGTTAGTCTCCAGAGCCTACCAGGCAAAGTTGGGAGCATGATGGCAGTACTTCCTGTTGCCCAGCCCAGCTGATCAGCAGGGCGCCGGGATGCTACCAACCAGCTGACTGGCGGTGGCTCAAAAAGCGACAGCGGTCCATAGAGCAAGTGTCTTGGAAGACTGCTGGGGGAAGGAGAGCGGAGCCCTGGCAGACTGGTTGCTGCAAAGACTCCTGGCTTAAGAGGTCCAGTCAGCTACCGGATGGTGGCCGAATGGCTACAAGCATGTCCAGGCAACCATCCTGCATACAAGAAAGCTAGCGAGGCAGTGGCTCCCAGGGCTAACTTTGCAATGTACTTAACAACTGTAACTGAACTCTATTTGTGCCGAGGCTCCAACCTGAATAAACTGGGATTCTATCTCAGAGTTCCAGAGCAGTTGTGCAGATCCTGCGCTTCCAGGTCCGGAATATGGACCATTGAGAACAAGAGGCGTTAATCCAAAATAAACCAGCCAAGGATAGATACATAGCCTGAGAACGGAATGGGAAACTACATCAAGAGGTATCAAACATCAAAGCCATTCCAAAAACAAGAAACACAAATACTATTTGAACACTTATGAGACTGGTCGAGAGGAAAAAAACACTTTTTTGCCGGAATACTCAGATCCCGGCGTTTTCTCTGTAGACGCTTGACTTTAGTAAAAGAATCTTTCACTTTAAAGAAATGGGAGTCGAGGGTTTTTCTTTCCCAAGTGTCTTAAGTCGGGACAGACCTGACACCACCACCTGCACAGAGCTGCCCTGCACCTCTTGAACTCTCTCCCATCAGGGCTCTGCAACATTGGCTGCATAAGTTGCCTTGAGGGACAATTGGGGTGGTGGTGGTACTTTGTAGGAGAGGTGTGTGTTGCTGTGTGGAAATGAAGCAGCCAGAAAACGATACTTTCCTTCACTAGGACTCACAAGGGATAGTGGTTGGTGGTGCAGTTAGCAGTGGGGAACGATATAAGAGTGGTGAGCAGCCAGTAGCCTATAAATCCTGGTGTTGCCTACAGAATCGCGTTGTGTTGGCTCTCATGTTTTGGATCCCGCTGACTCAATTAACCCAGGACCATGTGGTGGCAACAAATAGGGTTATCTACGAAAGAGTTGGGCTATCCGATTCAAGGTGGCGACATACAAGTTTATATGAACCACTCCATGAAAAGTTAACAAGCTCGGGTGAAGAAACAGTTGCAAAGCTCAGACCATCGCACAAACTGGCCAATGTACTACTGCAAAAACCAGACCTTGTACCAGTACCTACACCAGGAGTGGAAGCTTACATTTTTAAAGGGGCTAACATGAGGAACTGACTGTTGCGGGGATCACTGCCCCTCCCGCTTCTACTGTGGGCTGGGCAAGGATAGCTCTGAGCCGTGGGCGTGTATGTCTAGGTCACACTAAACCAACATGGAGAAAGGCAGAAAGTACAGATTCTACCTTGGAAGAAACCATTTTGACATGGATAGGAATCTTTTTTTTTTTTGTTTTTGGCTATTTGGTCTTTTGACTAGTTAGCATTCCTCACGAATCCAGTTCTGTAAACCACCAACACAGACATTAAAGCAACAGCAAGAAGAAAGTCTTCAATTAAACAGCAGGAGCAGCAAACTTGGAGGCAAGCAAAGGAAGGACTGCCAGAATATCCTATTAAGATTCTAATATCTCAGATTTACGAATCTCTAGGAGTGATCTAAAAGGTTAACTTGTAAATGACAATGGCCAGAGTAGAGGCCTCCCCTTCCATTGTAAAATTGTAAAAGGAAATATGATTGCTTGGAGTAAGAACGTAGGGCGCAGCATCACATTAGCGGAATGGGAGAAAGTTTGGGGCAGAAACAATAAGATTACCAAATCGGCAGCATACAAGGAAAATCTTTATAAAATGTTTTATAGATGGCATCTCCCCCCTTCGAGGTTAGCGAAGATGCACCCCAACATGAGTCCGCATTGCTGGAAGTGTAGGAAAAAAGAAGGAACCTTTTTCCATATGTGGTGGTCTTGTGCAGAAACCCAAAAGTATTGGAAGAAAATCAAAACTTGGTTGGAAGAAATCACCAGAGCAGATCGAATACAAACCAGAGTCCTTCCTACTAGGGATTTTTGATAAGCAAATTTCCAAAAAAGCCAAATACATAACAATACACATTTTAACAGCGGCCAGATTAGCCTTCGCTCAACACTGGAAACAACATCAAATTCCATCAGAAGAAATGAGTATTGAAAAAAATCTCAAAATGCGCAGAAATGGATAAATTGACTTTGGCGCTAAAAAACAAAGACACTTCACTATACTACGATAGCTGGAATTGTTGGTATAATTGGATTGACCAAAGATAAATTATATATCATAAGGCATAAAAGAAAAGTATCAACCCATAATAACGAGGTGGCGATATAAGTTAAAAACAGGTGTGGTTATATGACACAAGTTAAGGTTATGAAAACAAAAGAAGATCTTGCAAACTGTTAAAATAAGAATACTTTTTATCTTGTAACCTCTTTCTTTCTTTCTTCCCCCTTTCTTTTTCTTTCTTTTCTCAAAATTCTTTCCCTCTCTTCCTCTTCTCTCTTCTTTCTTTTTCTTTCTTTTGCTTATTTGTGTATGTATTGTGACTGGTTTTAATTGTAAAAAATAATAAACTATATTTATAAAAAAAAAAAGAAAGGCAGAAAGTACAGATTCTACCTTGGAAGAAACCATTTTGACATGGATAGGAATCTTTGTTTTTTTTGGCTATTTGGTCATTTGACTAGTTAGCATTCCTCACGAATCCAGTTCTGTAAACCACTAATACAGACGTTAAAGGAACAGCAAGAAGAAAGTCTTCAATTAAACAGCAGGAGCAGCAAACTTGGAGGCAAGCAAAGGAAGGACTGCCAGAATATCCTATTAAGATTCTAATACCTCAGACTTACGAATCTCTAGGAGTGATCTAAAAGGTTAACTTGTAAATGACAATGGCCAGAGTAGAGGCCTCCCCTTCCATCAATCAAGGTTTGTCCTGAATTTTGACTCAGCAATTGCCAGGGTTTGTTTTGTTCCCTGCCGTGGTTAAACAAAAATGAGGGAGCATCTATTGTCCTCTGAGGGGGCAACTAAAAGAAACCAAAATCAAAATGGTTGCCTAAGGACACAGGACACTATGAGCAATGACTGTAGTCAACTGGATACCACTAGGAGGTCTGAGATTCGGTACAGATTACTGAATGTGGTGATTTAAGACTCCTGGCTAAGTGACTTAAAAGCAGACATTGAGAAACTGGTATCAGTTCATCAAGCCCATCTATCACATTAAGAATTTACTGAACGGTGAATTTTACTGAGTTTACTAAGTTACTAGGTTCTTGATAAATGACTCTCACTTTGAAAACCTGGTACCACTGGATTATGTTCAAGAATTTTGTTGAATTAACATTAACTAAAAAGTTTTAAACTGGATTTTGAATAAATGTGCAATTGTTAGTTTTGAATTTTACTGTTACTATCTTCCTTAGAGGGTCGTGCAAACCACTATTCCGAATAATACTATTTATAGGGGATGGGGGGGCACTGAGGAAGTGGTCTCCAAGAGAGTATATACGGAAGCTCCGTGGGGATAGATATCTTCTAGACATTCTCAGTGATGAAGTTCAACAAATCCAGACACAGATCCTCTATCACTGATGACCACCTCTCAGCTGTCCTTCGCATAGCCACCTCAGATATTCCGCCAGATTTCAGTGCACTTGTTCAAGCCCAAGACAGACTGGATTTCTCCCACTCAACAGGTAAATGATTCTTATATATAATTTGCTGCATTTTATAATGGGCCCTTTATAATGGCCTTTTATAAAATTGGTTTGGCCCTCGAACGCAGATCTGATTTTCCATGTGGCCCCCGACAGAAATTAATTGCCCACCCCTGTTCTAGAGGAACTCCAGATTGACTTCTGCAAGAACATATTGAGGGACCAAAGCAATATTAAATTGAGCTATCAGCCGATTTTGATCTCAAGTGAAATGGCTCAACAAATGGGAGGATGAACAGCTGGCTTCTGGTATTATTGCCGATTTGATGATCGTGTATCTCCTACTTGTGCAAAAGAGGGCACCTGTAGGTGTTCTCACCTTCATTTTAAGAGGAACTAGGAATTCAGTCCTTCGGGTCATTCTCTCTGCAATGTTTTCCATTTTGGACACTTTAAGATGGGTGGACTTTGCTGGCTGGGGAGTTCTGGGAGTTGGAGTCCACCCACCATCTTTTAAGCGGCCCAGGTTTACATAGCTGGCTTTATTGTGCAAGAGGAATTTTGTGTGTGTTTGTTTTTTAAATCAGAGTCCACCCACCCTCCCTCCATCCCTCCTGCCCAACGTGGAACTTCTCAACCAAACCTAAACACAGCAAATGACATATTTTTATCTGAGTATTGTAGGACTTTTTCTTCCCAAGTGTTCGGTTTTTAAAAGATTTTGAACTGCCATGAGGAAATGTAACAGCTTGTTCAGTTTGGTTTTTCTTTTTTGTCTTAACAGAATTAAGTTTTAAAACGAAAGAGGTTGTCTTTTTTGTTTTTTTAAATGAAATTGCTTATTAAAACATTTTGAAGTATGAAAAAAATGGAGGCTCCAGAATTAAGTGTTGTCTCTGTAGGAATTTAGAACTGGAGGAGAGGCGAAGGACTGGTTTCTTCTGGACATATGGAAGTGTCAGGAATGTGAGGACAAGCCAGGGTTCCACAAAATGAAAGGAAGCCGAAATTGAATTGGTTGACGTCCTTGATGTCATAGTCCAATTTCTCCTTTGGGAACTATTCTGTTTCCACACATTTCCAGAGGTTCAATCTAGAAATACTGAATGGAGGTGTAAATTCTTGGGTACTTTGCCCTGGTAGTCCTTCTTGGAGTTGGAAATCCTAAACGATGTAGTAAGGCGACCTGGACAATTAAAAGACCTTCAAGCCGTTTCTCCCTGTCTTCCGGAGGAGTAATGCCTAGCTAGGGAGGGGAGATGCAGCTCCCCTCGACCCACCTCTTCCCCCACCCCTCTAAGGTGGGTCAGACCCCTCCGGGTCCCAGTAGGAACCCTTCCAACAAGGTAAACACGGATCAAAGCAGCACACGATCGCAGTCTCTGATCAGTCAACGGAAACACCAGTTTCGTTTTGAAAGACTAATAGGCACTTTAGTCGTTGGTAGCACTTCAAGAAAGATAAAGGTGCGTTCTTATCAGACTTCTTCCAAAGGACTTTGGCAGACTTCCATGGGAGTAGTTATAACTGGTTGAGACCCATTACGGGCTGTGAATGACGATAATTCACAGCCACTGAACTAAAATAAAAGGGCTTTGGATTTAATGTATGTTTGTTGGTATCTCAGGAAGCCTTGGTCAGAAAGAGTTCATTGGCAAGTTGAAAAGCATTAAAGGTTCAATCCTAACATCTTGCTTGAACCCAATTGGGGGGGTTAAAAGCAAAGGGAGAGAGTTATTGTAGAGGTCTCGTTGGGAATCTTTCACAGTTCTGGATTTGCATTACAGTTACACTTGTGACTTCTAACAAAATTATACCTACTCAGCAAATGGAGCCAAGTATCGTTTCTATTCAGAGGTTTAAATGGTGGTGGCAGGTCTGACGCAAACCAAGTTGCAGAAACAGGCTACAGAATCGCCGGATAGGAACACTGAGAATTTCAATTCATACATGTTTTCCACCATTTTGCATGCCTCACCAGCAACAGAGAAGCGGCAACTGACAATCGGTGAAAGCCTCCGGTGATCGCCAGTGGAAGCGAAGCGACAGTCAAGGGAGCAAGGCTGGCCAAAGCCACAACAGTGTGAACAATCAGTGTACAGATAACACTCATCTGGTCTGCTATTGGGGGTGTTAGCAGAACTTTTGAACAATTGCACTGCATTAATACAATTTATCTTCCAATAGCAGTCAAGAGTGCCAGATAGATATCTCCATGACCATTGTCCGGCATAGTTCTCAACAAGGAAGCACTAAGAATAAGCCAATGTTACCCAATACTGATTTTTAATTCCTAAGTGACCAATTCTTGGTTAAAGGCAAATGCTTTGAACAGCATGTCTGCACAATATCACGTGCTTGGTGGTGTTGCTAGTGGAATCTGCTCTTGCCCACCACCTCAAGTCTTGAGACTTAAAATACGATAGGAATCAGTCAGTTGCATTATCTATTCTTTACGGTTTCTCCTGTAACAGGGTACCTAGGAACAGATAAGCCAGAGCTTATTGTATTGCTGAATTGTATAAAACCAGAAACACAAGCCCAAAATCACATGACTACATCTCATCTTGATTTACTTTTGGTTGTGTTGGCTGAGATTTTGAAGCACACCTGACCTGGATATACATAAAAGAACCAATGAAACTCTGAAAGGAGTGTTCTGTTGCAGAATGCAAACAGGCAATTTGCCAGTTATTAAGCACATATTCACATCGGCCAGACATGTCAAAAGGCCTGTGAAGGCAGACTTGGCACTCGGGACCATCCTGGAAAGGCTGGGCCCCCTCTCTGGGCACACGCACAGGAGGAAAGCATGCAGTGGGTGGAGGTGCTCAAGGAGGTAAGTGCAGCCAGGCACCCCCTTGAGGAAGCAGGGGTGGGGATCCCCCAACAGCTTGAGAGCCTAGCTAGGAGCTTGCCCTCCACTGCCCAGGGCTCCAGACCCCCAGACATCTCACACCAAAGTCCAGGGGGTCTGTGTGACTCGAGACAGACAACTGAGGCGTTTCTGGTTGACAAGGCTTTGGCGTTTGGTGCTGGACAAGGGAAGACATCTCAGCTGCTTCCTACTCCAGACACAGCGAGTCTCATCAACTGGCCACTCTGGTACCACCCAGATCCATCGGAGCTGGCTGGAGGCCCAAGCCCATGCCAAGGAAGGAAAGGGAATTATTAAATTCTAAGAATGAGCTGAGGGCAGGCATTGATGAACGAAACGTTTATTGTAACAAAGGAACAGGTTACCCCAGTCTGCCAATATGCTGCCAAATTGGCCAGCTGACAGGTAACAGCTGATGCCATCTGACAGCTCCCTTTTAGTTCACTGTCAGGCTGCTCAGCCAACTGGAACAAACAAAACTCCCACTCAAAATGCGGACCAACAAATAGAACTTCTGTAGAACACAATAGGAATGGTCCCCCACGGAGGCTTCTACACCTATGAGGCAAGGCCAGGAAGAAGCTGGAAAAAGAGGAAGGGGCTGCCTAGGATCAGCTCCTAGACAGACTCCTCTTCCTTTGGGCCATCGAATCAACCCCAAATCACCAGATTGCCTGCCCTGGGTTAACCCAAGGCATGAAACTGGGTTAAATACGAGGGCCGTATTTCCAAACATATACAATGCCCAGCTGTTTCCATGGAAACCGTGATCCCCGACATGTTATGATGCAGTTAAAAGCCTTTCAAGTAAAGCTGCAACTGAGACTCCTGATGCACCAAGGAAATTTGAGTCGCTTTCCCTGTTGCCAAGCCATCATAAAATTAAGTCTCCACAGGTGTCTTCTCAAGCTGCTCATTTTGTAGATAAACTCAGCACACTTCACATGGAGTTTATATCATACTCATAAAATGGCGGAGACATGGTAACAAGGTAAGCCAACGAACAGGCATGGCAGGCAATAGATCAGCCAATGGGAGCTCAATTGAAAACTGAAACTGTTGGGAGCTTAAGCATGGCTTTGCAGTTCTGTAGTTTTGTCTGTTGTGTTGAACAAGCTGTTCTGTTCTTCCTCTGCTTGTGGTTTTGCTTGTAACTACCACCACGTTTGGAAGAACTTACTATTTAGTATAGTACATTAACTTATTTATATACATGACTAAATGAACGCTAAATAAGTCGTCTGTGTGTGCTTTTTGGATTGGATTTCTGCAATAAACTGATTGTTTACACGCCCCTTTGGTTGACTCTGAACAAGAAATTCATTATTGGATTGCTCAGTAAATCCATTTGCAGCTGACATGGAGGAAGCACCTGTAAACATCCAGATGGGGCTTACAGAACTCCAGACCCTACAGAATCATATTTTGCCTTAACAGTTCACTAGGTTCATCCCCAAAACAATGCCCCATCCCACCTACAAACTGCTCAAATGCTGTGCATGTTTGAAATTACATGTGTGAACTTTTGAGGGTGAACAAAAAGCACACGTATGTCAACTTCTCACTTAAGTGCAACTTAATTACATCCAGTTTCCACAAGCTCAGAAACTAAAGTCAAACATGCAACTGGATCCCCCTTGAGGGTAACCATAATGCTGATGCAATCCTCAATTGAATTTGATACCTGACATAGCCCCCACTTAAATGTTTTTGAAGGTGGTATATTATTTTTCTTTTAACATGGGTTTCATTACTTGGAAACCTGACAGGAACATTTCCAACCAAATCTCCTGACTGCAAACGTATGTATTTGTAAGTTTGTAACTCAATCCAAAACCTTGGAGCATAGTTTTTCATTAGCTTTTAAGTTTGAATTTCTTCCCTCCCCATTTGTCTAAAATTCTCCAAAGCCAGGACATATGCAAAAATTGCAAATTGCCATAAAGTAGATCTGCAAATTGTAGTGGGAAATTTTAACACACACACACAAAAAGAGCAACTGACAGACTGAGTCAAGTCTTCAAAATTAGCAAGTTTAAGACATGTGGACTTCAAACTCCCAGAATTCCTGAGAGGTCAAGTTTGAAGACCCCTGGATTAAGTTTTCTGGAAAAAAGCCTCTTAATGCAATTTTCAACCAGATGTTTGGGGGGCCAGATGCCCCCATGAAAGTCCATTCTCTGTCCCACACAAATTTGAAGGAGCAAACTTGCAATCAAATTTAAAAGGGCATTCAGGGGGACATTTCTTCACGATGAAATTATTTTATCAACTATACTGCACTTTTATGGGATGCAAATAGCAGTCTCTTTTAATCAATCTTAATAAACTGAGCTTCTTCAAATAACTAGGTTATGAACTATTTTACAGCAACCTGTCTGCCCTGCATATTGCCAAAGGCCACAGCAACAGAACCCGTTAATTTAGGCTCAAAAAAGTAAAAATGGTAGCCATAACAGTGAAGGAAAAGTTGCTTTTGTATTTTGTGTACATTAAAAATCAAGATGTTTTTGTAAATTGAAGGCAAGCAATATAAATCAAGTTTTGTTCAAATGGCAAATACTGAAGGAGACCCCACCATAAATGTTACATATTGAGATTTGTAGAGGTTTGTTAACGAGTAAATAGGAACATCAAGTATTTTAATCAGAAATTTAAGGTAATTTTGTGACGCAGAGTAAGTGTATTTATTCAATAGGAAAAAATAACTACCAATTCCAGAGTAAATTGTTGGAAAATTAAAGCCAGACAATACCAAAGCTAGCAGCAGACCAAATAGTCATTTAAGAACTAAAATTTGGGAGCCAACTTATGTCTGTCATTGTGTAGAAATCTTGAAAGAGTATTAACTATGTTTACTGCTTTATTTTCTTTTATTAAGGTAGGTACTTGTGTCACACTTCATATTAATGAAAAATCTGCCATCACTACAAATTTGAAAAAGCCTCGCCTTTTCTACCCACCAGAGAAATAATGAACTGAAAAAGGAAGAAATGAAAGGGGGAATAGCAGAAGTCTGTGGAACAAAACCAAGAACTAGGAGTATATTTTGGCAAAATGAACTGGAGCCAATAAAAAATGGGCTACAGAATTAAGGACTGTGTGTGTATCAGGAAATTTTATCAGAAATGTTGAAAGGCCCTTAGAAGCTGCAAGGCAGCCATTTTTATTAAATGTGGTCCATCTTTTTCTTGAAAATCCACCCAAATCCTTTAGTAAATTTTAAAGCAACCCATTTTTCATCTTTGAGAAGTTTTTTCCATCTTTGAGAAGTTTTGCAAAAGCTTGTGCCTTTCAGAGAAGCATTAGAAGTCCCAGCTGCAGATGTTTTTGCTGTAACAGCTCCTTCATATCTCATTGCAAAGCTTTTAAATTTAATTGAACCATTACTTATCCTTTCCAATAGAATTGCTTTCAAATTCTGCTTTTTTAACGATTCTGCAATTCCCCCCACCCCAAATTGAGGCATTTTCAGCATTAACTGAAAAACAGGATTACTTTAAAAATACTAAATTTTTCTGCTCAAAAAAAAACACCAAAATTCTACAGAAAACCCAGGTACAGAAAAACCCAGTAAACCAGCTTTGAACTAAGTTTGTTTTACGGAGCTTAGCATAGAAGGATAATGTGTACAGAAAAGACTTAGCTGAATTTTAAAGTGAAAAACCCAGTAAGCGTAGATTTGGTTGAATGTTTAAAATAAAAAGACATAGAAAAAAACCCAGCCAGAGGTTTAGAAAAACCCAAATTCGGGTTTGAAAAAATTCCCAGCAATGGCAGCTTTTGTTTTTATAAATAGGCTTTTCTTTCTTCCACTTTTCACTAAGAAAAATTCCCAGTAAGTGAGACTGAATGTAGGAAAACGCTGTATAAAAATGTTTTCTTGATAAATAGATATTCAGGCTTCCTCAATGAAAACCTAATTTCAGAACGAACCGAGAATAACTAAAAGAACTGCAAAACAGGCCTCTAACGCGACAGGAAAATAAAAAGCGATTTGTCCGACCTAACCACCACCCGCTGCCTCCTTCCCCAGAAATGAGCCGAGAGGGCTCTGCAAGCAAGGGAAATATACTTCAGGACTATACCAACGTCAAAATGAAAGGGGGGGTTCGAAAGAGAAAACTTTCTTAAATATCTTGAAGGGACATTTCCAGCCAAATCTCCTAACCGCTGTAATGAAAACGTATTGATAATAGATTGTGAGTCGTTCCAACCTTGTGGCATATTTTATTTCATGAGCTGAAGTTGCAAGCTGTTCTTCCACCCCCCCCCGCACGATCTCAATTTCTATTTGGAACATTCCAGCCCGGGCCATATTCTCAAACCTTGTAATTACAGCGGAAGAAGTAGTTGCAAATTCTAAAGGGGACTTTTAAATTGTATGCAGAAAAAAAAAGGGGAAAGAAAGCCCGAATTTTGCCCTGATTTTCTGTAAAAGCTTCTCAAGTCAAAAGGATTGTCTGCGGAATTTTGCTGAGAGGGCAGTTGCTCTGCAGAAATACATTCTCCCTTTGGAGGAAAAACTGCAATTTGCAATGCAAAATCTGAAAAGATATTCCCTGCTGACAGAATTATCTTGCCTTAACCTCGACGACTGTACATTTTTCACTGTATGCAAATTGTATTTTAGGCAAATTGTATTCTCTGTGTGCACAGTTGCACTTGAGTGCCTTCCTTTAAATAAATCCTCTGACATAACAAACTCACTATCTTCAAATAATATTTGTGCTATAAAGTATGCCTACCCAAGGCATTGATAATACTGCCTGTTCATTTGGCCAAAGGCGGATAAATCAACAAAGTTCTTGCATTTTGTCAATGTAGGTTAGAAAAGTCAAAATGGCAGCTATTACATTGCAAGTGAAATGTTGACTGTTTTTAATGTACATTATTAAAAGACACATTTGACATCTCTGAATTAAGGGTGGAGGAACACTACCACTTTGTTCCAGAAGATTTTTCTTTTAAATTCAGGTTAAATTTTAAAAAAAACGTGTTTTTTTAAATTCAGGTTTTGACATAAAATGTTCTTGTCTTCTTTCCACTGTTCAATTTTGGTGAATAAAGGTGGCTCATAACGATGGAAAAGATAAAAATGCATCAGTTCAAAAGAAAACCAACGTACCCGATGAAAAGACCCAAAACCACACAATATTATAATCTTAATTTTTATAAAATGATGCATTGTTGGTATTTGACCCTGGAAAAATTGTCTGAAGTGCATGAAAGTACTTCTTCATAGTTACGTTGAAAATGTGAACAAGAGGGGACTTTTTAATCACTCTCAGTAGATACGTAAAAAAGCTTTAAAAAATGGATTCAAACACATACATTAATTTACAAGACTTTAAAGATTAACATACAACTGTAGCCAGAGATGTTTTTGGGACCGATTGACATGGAACTTCGTTTTTATATATGATGATGTTGTCCCCAAAACTGGGCTCTTGCTTGGTATCGAAGCCGATAAGCCACTGGACGCAAGATGTGGTACAAAATTACGCTTTTATTTTAGTACCAAGATATAAGGACCCTGGCTCAAAAGCTAACCAAGGGCCTCGATGAGAATCTTACAGCAATTTTTATAGTCAAGGGGTGGTCGCATTCAGTCCTTTGCCCTTCCCCTAATAATGCATGCATAACAGATAACATTGATTGATTATTTGGATCTCAGCCCCCTACATAGCTAAATGTTGTGTCACCTGCGTTTCACCCCAGGTCACGGGTATCTTACAAAGTGCCCTAGTTTCATGTGCCAGCTATGTGGCTTTTGGGGTTTTTTCATATAAGCAAGCTATTCTTGTTCCTAATATCCTGGCTAGTGGTTTAAGATGCTAACTTCTGCCTCGCTAAGAATGTGCAGTTCCAACCCCTTTCCTATTGCAGAGCAACTCAAGGTAGCACACCCCCACTCCCCACAACCCTCCTCCTTCCGCAGAGAAAAGCAAAAAGCAGTTTTAAATTTTTGTCTGAGGGAGCAGCCCCCAACCCCTGCAACCCCCCCCTTCTGTAAAGAGAGAGAAAATAGGAAGGAGCAAGAGAAAATGTTTCTATCAGAATTCATATTCCTCGCTCTTATGTCCATTCCATCCATACCCGGGTCCTATCTCCACATATGACCCTTCCTCTGATCCCCAGGGCCTCCTCTGAACATACATTCCAGCACCTGATCCTTCAATAACAACAACCAGACTTCTATATGCAGAAAGGGGGAATGGTTTGATCGGCAGAAAAATCGATGACGAAGACTATGGAGCCTGCTGACAAGTCATAACAACAACCCTGTGAGGTGGGTTGGGCTGAGAGTAAATGGCCCAAGTTCCCTCAGCCGGCTTTCGTGCCTAAGTCAGCACTAGAACTCCCAGTCTCCTGGTGATAGCCCAAAGTCACCCAGCTGGCTTTCATGCCTAAGCCAGGACTACAACTCACTGTCTCCTGGTGATTGGTTCAAAGTCACCCAGTTGACTTTCATACCTAAGGTGGGACTAGAATTCACCATCTTGTGTTGATTGGTCCGAAGTCGCCTAGCCGACTTTCAATGCCTAAGGTGGGACTAGAATTCGCAGTCTCCCAGTTTGTAGCCTGGACCTTCACCACTAGACTAAACTGTGGAAAATATGTCCAAGAATGGCTCGCGCTATGTTCATGTTCTTTATGAATGATAACATTTGGGTTTGTTGTAACACCATTTTGGGGGCCTACAAAACTAGGTTTCTTGGATCTTGGTCTCACTTATTGATTTATTCACTAGATGTTTATCCCACCTTTATTAATTTATAAGGAACTCAAGGCAATGCACATACAAGAATAGATATGGCCAGGCTTGGAGGGATAGAACCGTAAACATCAGGATGAAGTGAAATGAATTGAAAAGATAAAGACAAGGATATCTCTATTTGCATATTTCGGTCCTCGCTGCTGGTGTGACAGTTTTCCTTGGCACAGAATTTGGAAATCGTTATCATTGGCAGAACACATAAGCTGGGATGATTGACATGCAGCTTCAGCTCTAATGCCTCATGATTTTAGAAAGAGCTGGTGCAATAGAAGGTAATATTGTGGGTCAGGTTTTTCAACCGGATCGGTGAACAGTTTCCTCACACCGTAGCTCGGCTGAAAGAACCCTTGTTTGAAAAATGAAACTTCTTATTTGAGTCGGATGTGTGTGTATGTTTCTCTCTCTTCGATTTCTGCTCCTTGCAGGGTGAAGAAGGCGTTAAGCGTTGGGAAGATACGATCAAACATCTTTCTGCAAACTGGATCTCCAGAAAAGAGACCTTCACAGCACCAGATATTGCCATATGTTAGACCATTCAGATACATAGTCTAGATCTTTTTGTAGGGTAGTAGTATTGTCTGTGGTATTGAACAGCTTTACATCATCAGCGAAGAGAACGCAATTGCTCTTGATATGATCACAAAGGTCGTTTATGTAGATTATGAAGAGAGTTGGTCCTAGAACACTGCCTTGGGGAACACCACTATTGACAGGTACTGGATTTGATAGGGCGTTCCCAATTTTGACCATTTGTTGTCTGTTTGACAGGAATGCTTCTATCCAGTTATTCAGTTGTCCAGAGATACCATAAGATTTTATTTTTAGGAGTAGTTTGTCGTGTACCACTGAATCAAAGGCTTTGCAGAAGTCTATGTAGATTGCGTCTATTGCTTTGCCCTGGTCGAGTTGTGTAGTCCATATGTTTTTGCAGTGTAAGAGTTGCAGATTACAGGATAGTTTTTTTCTGAAACCAAATTGTTTATTGGAGAGTAGGTTGTTTGTCTCTAAATGGAGGATGATGGATTGGTTAATAATTGATTCCATGACTTTACAGGTGACGCAGCATAAGGAGATTGGTCTGTAATTTTCAACTAGGCTTGGGTCTCCTTTTTGAAGATGGGGATGACTGTGGCTTGTAACCATAGGTTGGGCAAGGAGCTGGTTCTGAAAGATTTTTCAAAGATTATGCTTAGAGGTTTGGCTATGGCAGCGGATAGTTTTCTTAAGAAGTAGGCACATATTCCATCCGGTCCAATAGATAGAGATGGTTTTAGGTTGCGTAGTGCTTTTTCAACGTTGTCTACTGTAAAATCGATATGTATTAGATCATTATTGTTGTCTGTGGTACGGCTAGGAAACATTGGGCATGATCCATTACTGTTTACAAACACTGAGCCGAAGAATGTGTTAAAGATGTTGGCTTTAATGGTGTCGTCGCTGCAGTCTTTACCATCAGGTCCTATCAAGGGAGGGATGGACCTTGAGTCTTTTAGTTTGTTGTTTACAAAATTGTAAAAAGCACGGGTGGAATTGGTGCTTAGAAGGTTTTCCTCTTGTTTAATGTGGTAATTGGTGCATTCGGTCTTTATCTGGTGGCATAAATTTTTGTATCGGTTTTTGAAATTAGCAACGTGACCAGATTTGTTTTTCCGCCAGAGTGATCTCTTTTTGGATTGAAGTTTCCTTATTGATATGGGTAATCTGCTTTTTTGTTTTGTTTTTGGAGTTGTTGTTGGAACATATAGTTTGATGACTCTTTTGACTTCAAGTAAAAATATGTTGTAATGGTCTTCAACAGTATTGCATCCAGTGAATAGAGATTGCCAATCGAGGGATGAGAGATCGTTATCTATAAGATCATAGTTGCCTTTTTGAAGTTACAACTAGGGATGACATCATTGTGGTGATTTTTGTGTGGACGTATGTTGAGGCAAAAGTCAATCATATTGTGGTCACTACTGGAAAAGGGTTCTTTGGTTTGTATTCGGTAAATTAAATTCAAACTATTGCAGAAGATGAGATCGAGGCAGTTGTTCAGTCTAGTGTTGTTGGTTACTAGTTGTTCAAGACCTAGATTTGTAATAGCATTGTAGAAGGTTGTGTGTATGATTTCAGTTGTACAATTATTTAGGGTCCAGTCAATATGAGGTAGATTGAAATCTCCAAGAAAGATAAAAGGGTATGGGCAGGATGTAGCCCATGTTAGTAGTGTATTTAGCTTGTTTACATGTTCGATGTCATAATCAGGTGCTCTGTAACATAGTAAGAATCGAATTGTGATATTTAAGGATAGTTCACAGATGATGGTTTCAGGAAGGGCAAGCTCCTGGGTAACTTGGATATTTTTTAGATGTAAGGATTTTTTATAGAATATAGCAACACCACCTCCTCGACGATTTTCACGATCTGATCGGTAAACATGATAGTCTCTTACTGTGGTAATGGAGTCGGGGAGAGATGCATTGAGCCATGTTTCACAGACAAATATAATGTCGAAGTTAGCCATATTTAAGAGGATGAGAAATTCAGGTATTTTATTCACGAGGCTTCTTGCATTGAGTAGTTTGCATTTAAGTCCGGCAGCAGTTGGGATTGAGGTAGTTGGGGCGTGCGTGCCTAGTCTTGGGTGATGGTGGGTGGTGGGTAGTTTTGGGTGATGGTGGGTGGTGGTAAGTGGTTGAGGTAGGGTGGTGGTTGAGGGTAAAAGTTGGGTATTGGGTTGCGTGTCTTACTTTTGATACAGTCAGCATGGTAGTCAATGTACAGGTCCTTCTCTCCATTGTCTAGACGGGTTTTGAGTTCGATGCGGAGTGCACGGGAGCGGGCACGTTGCTGTATGGTTAAGTCAGGGCGGCAACGGAGGTTTTTGTGGTTGGTGTTGGTTTTGGCGAGTGAGTTTATAGTGTAAATGAGTTTACGTTTGCTTGATTCATTTTTGCAAATGATCCTGCACAAGCGTGGGAGCCACAGAGCCGTCTCTATTTTTGAGCTCTCGGTCAATGCGGGAAATGTCAAGTATTTCATCACCGGAGATGGTTGATGCTTGGTAATCTCTGATGATGTTTCGGACAGTTGTGATGTCATCATTGACAATGCTGTCTTCTAGTCCAAATAAGATGGCGTTTGGACGTTTCCGTTCACGCTCAACAGCTTCTCTGATGAGGATTGGGATATCAATATTTGTCTGGGTTGCGTTTATTTGTGGATTGGGTTTTGGATTGGATTGTGGTTGTTGGGTGGAGATGTGGTTTGTGGCTATTTGATGTTCAGGTTTTTGTGTTGTGTCTTTTTTTCAAGGTTGGTTATTCTTTCTTTTACGGCGTCCAGGGATGCTAATATGGTGTTGAGGGATGTTTTAATGGTTTCGATGGTTGAGGATGTTTCAATGGTTTCAATGTTTGGGGATGTTTTGATGGTTTCGGCGGTATCATCTCTTTTAGACAGATCTAGTTTGGATATGCATAATTTGCAGAAATATGGAAACTCATTGGATGATTCTAGGTATCGAATCATTTGCTCAGGTAATCCCAAGCAGTCATGGTGGGTGTATTTTTACACAGAGAACATTTGATGGAGTATTTATTATCTTTTAGATTTTTGCAGCATTTAAGGCATGTGCAGGAGTCTTGAAGTTCATTGGTGCAGGAGTCTTGTAGTTCATTGGTGGGGATTGTCTTCTCATTGAGTTGTGGTTTGAGGTAGGATTTTCTTTTTGGCATGGTAATATTGGTAAAATAGTACGTTGATTGAATTAATTAAATGAACAATTTAGGGTAATCTATATAGTCAATATTACATCAAACAATATCAAACAATCTATTGTAGTAATCTCTCAAGTCAGATAATATTTCTAAGCAACAATCAGCCGGTCAATTAATTACTCTAATCACTAGTCAATTATTTACACTAATCATTACTCACACTGTTCATTTAAATCCACTAAATCAAAGATTTTACTATTCAATTAAATTGCATGAATTTTGGTCTTTTAAACTAGTCAGTAATCATACTATTTGTACTAAACACTCTAATCACACTAATCAGTTAAAAAACAATAAATCAATTAAACCATTAATAAAATATTTTATAGAAATTGATTATCTAATCGTTGGTATATGTGATGAGGTAGAAAAGTTGTAAGTTTTGAGGTGATGAGGTAGTATTAGGAGTCTTCTTTGTCTGCGGGGCTCGTCCTAGTTAAAATGGCGTACCCCCTCCACTCTTATTTAAGGGCTTTTAGATCGTGAGGAAGGGATTACCGTCCTCGGAGCTCTTCAATTTCTTCAAGGGATGGAGAACGTGGCTACCGAATCGCCCTTTCTCTGGATTCACTTAGAACCAGAAGGAAACCTCTCCGGAGCGACCCACAACAGGAGACCGAATTGGGAGAGAAAGTTGGAGCGCTCTCACCCAGCGATCCTCCCGGCCGGCGCTTCTTGGGTTTTCTTCCTTCTCTCTTATTTGAGTCGGATGTGTGTGTATGTTTCTCTCTCTTCAATTTCTGCTCCTTGCAGGGTGAAGAAGGCGTTAAGCGTTGGGAAGATACGATCAAACATCTTTCTGCAAACTGGATCTCCAGAAAAGAGATCTTCACAGCACCAGATAAAACTCCCTTCCAAATTGCTCGGAGACTCAACTCAAGAAGTAATGGCTTCTTGTGGCTTATACTGTGAATGAGTGGCTTGGGATATACCTAGAATTTCTTCTCACGTGCAGCATTTACCAATATACTGGAGAGGCTGGAAAAGGTAAGTTAAGTTGTGTTGTGACGTAATTCTCATCTGAAAATATATAAGAGTATGTGTGTACATAACAGATAACAGATAATCAGTTGGAAGGGACCTTGTAGGTCATCTAGTCCAACCCCCTGCCCAAGCAGGAGACCCTACACCAGAGACTGGACTGCCATTTGTCAGAAATGGTGTAAGGTCTCCTGCTTGGGCAGGGAGGGTTGGACTAGATGACCTACAAGGTCCCTTCCAACTCAAAAAAAAATTTTTTTTGCTCCTCTCCAAGAGCAAACTAAGATCCAAGCTACCCCCCTGCCAGACCAACCACCTCAGAGGGTTTGCTGGTAGTCAATGATGAACATTAGGTGGAGTCCCGGTCCCCCTGGAACTTTGGACTCCAGCAGGAGAGATGGGAACATCAGTGATGCCGACAGCCAAAACTGAGTGGAAAATTCCGGCTTCCTGTGCTTTTGTGGTCTCAACTTCAAGACGAAGCGGGGCTTCGGCAAACACCAACACCCAGCGGAGGTGAATGCCGAGCCGACAGTCCCTGGGAAAAGGGGATGATGAAGAGGACACTCTTCATTCTCCTTGCCCCGTACTTTCCAGGCCGTTCGCAGGAAGCTATCAAAAATCACCTCCAGCTAACTAAATGGAACCCACCCACAGAATATCCAGAGAGAGAAGAACAAGAAATAAGACCGGAACACCCAGTTACCCATACCCACTCCTTCAGACTCTCAAAAGGTTGCAAACGCACTACATGAACCGCTGGCCAAATGGAGACGTGCCCTCCTGGTAGCTGCGGCAGACCATTTCAAAGAAGCCAAGAGAGGAGCTGAGGAGCCGACCCAGACAACCTGAGACTTGCAGAACAGAGAGACAGCCACAAGCAGTGCAGGGATCGCCTCAACCAACATGCTCAGAACTGTTTCCCACACAAGTGGAAACCATCTGTAGTCCGACCCGAAACTGCAACCTGCCAACGGAGCAAGAAAACCATCCGTAGAGCAAACTACGCTACCATCCAGAAGCTCTACAAACTCCGGCGATGCGATGCTGCCTCCACTGTACTGTCCAGACACTGGAGAAATGCATAGAGGGGCCCGGTGCCGATGCCATTGGAGATGGAAGAACACTGGCCGGCAGCACAGGAACATCCTGAAAAAACCAGATTGCTTGATGTGCGCTGCGGTGAGGTGATGTCAGTCTGTGCTCCCTCTAAATCCCAAGAAAGAAATACTCAGACTCCATGGTGTAGAGCAAAGTTATCCTTTTACTGGAAATTAAAGTGGAAACGACAGAGCCAATTCCGAAACTAAGAAATTGGCGGGTAGAACACATATACAAAGGAATAGAATTGCTCCCACCCCCCAAAGTTCAAATGATTCTTCCAATTAAAACTTCTGAATATGATCATGTGGTCATCTCCAGATGGTGATGAAGCTACTGTCAGTTGACCTTGACATATTTTGATAAAAGTTCGCAGTTGCGCAAAAAGGGACAGAGGCTAGCGAAGAAATGGAAAGTTAAAGAAAGGAATCCCCCCTCCCCTTGCTAACCCAGCAAAGGAATGCAAAACACCTCCTGCCTTCTTCCCCTCCAAGATTCCCCCCTCCCACCGTTTCATGACAGCCGAAAGAAGTAAATTGGCATAGCAGCAGAGAAGCAATAGTTAGAAGACAGAATATACTTATTAGGAAGATATCTTGAGGCTGACATTCGGACCCCCTAGAAGAAGGACATTAGTCCCTGTAAGAAAAATAAATCATATGTTAACATTGGCATACATCTCTATGGTTTATCAGGGTATTTGGCATAAAAATTCTTAAGCAGTTCAGGAGCCCTAATGTCTTTCTCATTAACCCTCTCAGCATAGGACGGAGGAAAATGTTTCCAAGCTACAAGATATTGGATACGACCCCTCCATTTCCGAGAGGAATACTTTATCGCCCACCTTATACAACATCTGCGGGGCTCGCTTTCTGTCAGCAAATTTTTTATGAGACTGATGCGCTTCGTCTAAAGCTTTACGTGCAACCGGCCAATTAAGTTGAAATTGAGATATCCAGTCGCTCAACGATTGAACACTGGGGTTTTCGCCAGGCAGTTCAGGTATGGGCACAAAATCTTGCCCTGTTGCTATTTTGAAAGGAGTAAACCCCGTACTGCTGTGAACAGAGTTATTGTATGCCACCTCGGCAAAAGGCAGTAACTCCACCCAGTTGTCTTGCTGATAATTTATGTAACATCTGAGGTATTGCTCTAGCACCCCGTTAGTCCTCTCACAAGCCCCATTAGTTTGAGGATGGTGGGCGGAGCTTAAACTCTGGGTGGAGCCTATTAACTTCAAAAATTCCCTCCAGAAGTTCGAGGTAAATTGGACTCCTCGGTCAGAAACTACACGCTCAGGTACACCATGCAACCTGTAGACATGAATAATGAACAGTCTGGCCAATGTCTTCGCCGAAGGGATTTTGGAGCAAGGGATAAAGTGGGCTTGTTTGGAGAACAAGTCAGTCACTACCCAAATGACTGTGTGTCCACTGCTTTCGGGTAGGTGTACTATAAAGTCCATGGAAATTTCCTTCCAAGGAGCAGTTGGCCGAGCCACATTTTGCAGCAAACCTGGTGGTTTACCAGGAGGTCTTTTTGCTGAAGCGCAAACTGGACAACTCGCCACATAGGTCTCGGTGTCCTTTTTAAACGAAGGCCACCAGAACTGCCGTTTGACCAAATGTAGAGTCTTTTCAAACCCCAAAATGACCAGCCACTTTGGAATCATGAGTTTGTTGTAACACTTGGCTTCTCAGGTTTTGAGGTACGTACAATTTCGCACCTATCCAGGCTAGACCATCTCGAACGGTGCAGTTATTCGCATTTGCCAGGAACCACTCATCCGTTTTCAAAACCTCCTTAAATCGACACTTTGGTGGGGAGAGACTTGAAGAAACCGATTGGGGGTGCGAGAGATGTAAGAACCAAATTATTTAATACTCACAATACAGGAAACAGGTCTGGTTCACAATTCAAAGGTTTATTAAAGAAAATAAGCGTTTGCAAATGGGCCTTCAAGTCCCTTACAAAGTGGATTGGGTACAAGAGCAGCAAGCCTCCATATTCAAACAATACATTTTATACCCCTGCACAGAACACGCCACGCCTAAGAAGCTTTCCCCATACACCCCCTTATTCTCTATATTCTAAACTACAAGCATGACATCGTTTTCTGTGTTTCAGTGTCTTATCTTGGTTTTAACTGCTGAGCTTTGGGCTTTATATCTTGGGAGGTAATTTCCCTTATCTTATTCACTTGTTGCCTAGCCCAGGCAGATCTTCCTGTTCTCCAAGATTATAGCAACGCATCATGTACTTGTGACTGAACACATTTTAGGTTAGGGTGGAGGTTTTATGCAGAAAAAGAAGAAGCTAATAGAAAAGCATCAGAAAGAGCAAGAGAATCTTCTAGTCGTAACTATGTAAATTTCATTAGAAAAGAGTAACTTGTAATTCTCTTCTCTCAGAGGTATGCGTGTTTTTTTCCAAGTTGCAAGTGAAGAGAGCCCTATAAATCCATCCTCCAAATGTTTGCACTGCCTTGCAAACAGCTGATGGGCATGGAATAGCAATCCGGAGGGTTGGTGCCAAAATCTCTCAGTTCACTTAACAAACGGTGGCAATCATTTAACGAAGAAAATACTTAATGAAAAAAAAAATCAGTCTTAATGACCCATTTGATTTAAAAAGATTGTAACATGGATTCTGTTGCGTTGTGGGAACAAAGACTCGAGTTGATCTTTTATTCTCTTTATTCTCTCTAGAACCTGAATGCCGGCGAAACCGCGGCAGCCTTTTTTATAGCGGGCTGCTTGCGGCCCGTGGCCAATGACGGCTCTTCAAATTTCCTGTCACCTGGGTATTGTCAGAATGAAGTCCCTGGCTAGGAGTTATGTATGGTGGCCAGGGATGGATAAGGATATTGGGGAATGGGTAGCAACGTGCAAACGATGCCAAGAATCTAGACCTGCACCCCCTTCTGCACCTGCACTCGACTGGGAAACACCTAGGGGCCCATGGTCTAGAATACACAGATTTTGCAGGACCAACTAAAGGACACACGTTCTTAATAGCGGTAGATGCTTACTCAAATTGGCTAGAGGTAAGCATTATGCACTCAACCACAACAGAAGCTGTTATTAGACAAGTAAAGAAGCTTTTTACGACACATGGATTGCCGGATTTAGTTGTATCTGACAACGGACCGCAATTCACAGCACTAACATTTGAGAGGTTCCTAGCCGAAGAAGGGATAAGGCACGCACTAACAGCGCCGGGTCAGCCGGCTACAGACGGACGGACGGACGGGCGGGCAGAACGCATGGTCCGTTATACTAAGGAAACAGACTACATCCCACCTTCGTCGCCAGTGTTGCATTGGCCACAGTTAAGAACCAGTTAGTGGTCCTGCAAGAGAACCAACCTGAATTCTAAAACTTTTTGTGTGACCAACCCTGTAAGGTCAGTGGTCAATTTTCCCTTTTTTTTCCTCTCCACTATGCCTTGTGGACTCAGGATGGGAAAGAACTAGGAAGTAGAAACTGCACCCAATTCTTATTGTGCATCAATGATGTTTGTTGCTCCCCCCTTGTTGTCCATCAAGCCCTGTGGGACTGGACCAGTCTTCTTCAAAATCTGGTGACCAATAAATCTGGACCTAATTGGCCAACCACCACTATGACATTTGGACTTTGCCTGGCCACTTTGGTGCCTGCTGCTGTTTTGGCTCTGGAGTCATCTCGAAGCAACCTTAACTAGACCTTCTGGAGGCTTGATTTCCCCTCAACCACACATTTCTTGCCACTTTTGATTTATTGGAAACCTTTCCAAGTAAACTTCTGTGTGTGAAGGCGTGGCCGGAATAGGACATCTGGGCTCTTGAAGAAAGCTGGCTTCACTTCAAGCTTTGGCCTGGGGACACGTGTGATGACCACGGAGGGCTGGGCACGGAATCAACACAGCCAGAACAAAAGGCTTAGCTCCAACTCACTTTCTCCTGCAAAGACCCAGCGCTACATCATTCAATGCAGATCCAGGAGCCAATATCTAAACCTCAACATCTAGCACCTCTCTCCTGGCTGTTATTAGTCCAGAGGAACAGCACAAGTTCAAGGAATTTGGTTCCAGGGAGTCCTCGTCACAGGAAGAGTTCACTGGGACTGAAGCACAACCCAGAGTATAACTGTATCACTGCGAATGGGGCACAACAAAGTATTCAGACATCGGTAACAGCACGTGAGACTGGGGGAAAAAAGCGAAGCTTCTTCCAGACGAACGCCCCCTCCCTACGGTGTTTCTTTAAAATCCCACTCCCCAGGTGCAGTGTGAAGAGGTGAAGGAGTGCCCTCCTCCCAAGTAGTCAGATTGCCCTGCACTGATCCTGCTTTCTCTCCATTCTGTGCTTTCTCCTCCTCCCTCAGTCGCCCTGCACCCTACCCTTCCCTCTTCCCAGGCACGAGGGGACCCCAGGACTGGCCCCCGTCCAGCTCCTCTGGTTGTCCCTCCATCGGCCCTAGCTGTCTCGCCATCCTCCTTGGACTCTGGCTCCGACGGGACCATGACGGACAAGATTCTAAAGCATCATCACCCTGTTTTCAAACATGACATTTTTGGTGATGGTCACTCTGCAATTGCAGAGAACCTTAAATGATTATGTGGACTTGCTTCAAGCAGGGCCTTCAGGCTGCAAGTTTGTAATGAGACCCTTGATGGGTTGGAGGAGAAAGAGAGAATACGTTCCCCTTCAGGAGCTTTTGATACACTCAGTGCTTGTATTCTCTTCTGAATGGCCACTGAGATTGGAAATTGGGGAACCGTTTTACAGAGGGTTCTTCCATTTCCTTCATGGCCAGACGTCCATAGGGAGCTGGGTAAGCTGTATGCTATGACACAGCCAATGCAAACAGCAACAATCCATAGAAAGCAAAGATGATAAAAGTATTAGAAGCCATGATGGCAAAACAGTTTTCGCCCTCTCAGAAGTGCTGAAATGGGCCCGTTTTCAGCCTCCCAAGGCTGCAGAGGCTCCTCTCGAGCTTCCACGATTCAACACTGGCGATGAAGATGGGATCCTGAGAGAAGCGGGATTGCAAGCAACGTGGCTAACTAACTGGACAAGAATGTGACATGGCCGGAAATAATACGCCACCCGCACTGTTCGACTCAACAACCGAGGACTGGCAATCCTACGTCGATCGATTCCAGATGTTCCTGGAAAGCTGTAACCTGATGAATATTACAGAACAGAGGAAACGAGGCATTTTCTTCACGCATTGCGGCCCCGCTGTATTCAAAATGGCTAAAACTCTCGCAGCCCCAAGCAACATAACAACAATGGCCTGGACAGATTTAGAGATAATTCTGAGGGCCCATTACACTCCCCCAGTATCCAGTTTAGTTAAAAGACACAAGTTCTTCCGGAGAGACCAGTAGGAAGGGGAGAGTATCAACAATTTCATTGCTAGCCTGAGGAACATTGCCGGAACATGCAAGTTCCTGAATGTGGATGAGGCAATGAGGGATTGCATAGTCCTGGGACTCAGGGACCTGACACTGCAGAGCCGCCTTCTAACAAAACCAAAAATAACACTACAGGAAGCCATTGAAGAAGCATCAGCAGTAGAAGCGTCCCAGAAGTCCGCTGCATCCACGAGGAAGGTAAGACTCCACAGCCCTCCCAAAAAGACATCGCCACCATTCACCATGAGGACCTCAAGTCCGAGTGGGGATTGGCAGACGACGAGGAAATAAGCCAGCTACGTCCTGAACGACGCCACAAAAGCTGAGAAAAGAAGTGGAAGGAATTTTGGTGCATGGGTTGTGAAGGGAATCAACCTTAGATTGGAATGGTGTTTCTGAGATGCCATCTGCCAACGTTGCAAGCAGAGGGGACACATCATGAAGGCATGCCAAGCATTCAAGCCAAACAGCCGAAGACCAAGACAAGGTACACCCACAAGGAATCGGGAAAATCAAACCAAGAACCGTTGGAACCGATGGAGCCACGAGTTGACCACAAAGAGAAGCAAAACTCACCAGACAGTGACTGTGGGCCACTCCAGCATGCCAAATGCCAAGAAAGTCCACATTCACATCACGATAGAAGATAAAGTATGTCAGATTGAAGTGGATTCCAGGTCTCTTTTATCGATGGTGTCGTGGGACACCATCCAAAGTCTAATCCCCCAACTAACAAAGGCCCAACTGAAAAGACAAAAAATAATCCTAAAAGACTATCAAGGGAACAAGATTCCTGTCATTGGCATAGGAGAATTCTGAGTGACATTCCAAAATTACTCCGGGATTCTGCCTTTAACCATGGTTGACTGGGACCAGCCAAGTCTCCTGGTTCAAACCATTGGAGATCGAGTTCACTGGAATCCACAGCATCACAGACAGCGAGTGGGAAGACAAACTGATGGAGGAATTCGACGGAAAATTGGGCAAGTACTTGGGGTCCCCTATTTCCTTTAACCTAGACCCAAATATAGCCCCAATCAGACTAAAAGCAAGGTGAGTCCCATTCGTGCTTAAATCAAAAATAGATGAGCAGTTAGACAAGCTCATTTCCCAAGGAATCATAGAACCCATAGACCATGCAAAATGGGAAACCACCATCGTCACACCTATAAAGCCAGATGGATCCCTGTGCATCTGTGCTGACTACCAGGCAACCCTTAACCGTGCCCTACAACAGAGTGCATACCCTGTCCCAGTGGTGCAACACCATTTACATTCCCTGGGGCGGGGGAAGATATTTTCAAAGTAAGATCTTGCACAAGCCTACAAGCAATTACCGGTAGACGCTGAAACGGCAGAAACGCAGACAATTGTCACACACCGAGGGGCTTTTAAATGTAACCGCCTACAATTTGGGGTTAGCGTTGACCCAGGACTATTCCAGAGCCTCATGGAACAATTACTGCATGGAATAAAGGGGGTGGTGCCTTACTTCGACAATGTCCTCATCTCAGCCAAGGACAAAGAACAATTACAAGAACGTTTAAGGGAAGTCCTTGGCCATTTCAAAGAGGTGGGGCTTAAAGTAAAGAAGGAAAAATGCCAACTAGAAGCCGACAAGGTAGAATTCCTTGGCTATTTGATAGATACGGAAGGGATCCACCCCACGGACAGTAAAACCAAAGCAATCAAAGAAGCCCCCACACCAAAAAGCAAGACAGAATTGCAAGCCTTCCTGGGGCTAATTAACTTTAACCATATATTCTTACCACAGAAGTCAACTGTGGCAGAACCTCTCCACAGTGTGCTTGACAAGAAAGGAGCCTGGGTTTGGGAGAATAAAGAAGAGACAGCGTTCTAAGAGATAAAGAAATTAATCACATCAGAATGCGTACTGATTCAGTATAATTAGACTTTACCACTAATACTAATGTGTTTCTTCACACCCTCCTCCTCCCCTAGATCTCTCCCTCTCATCCAGGCAAAGCTAGGCTCCCCAAGGACAACAGGCCCAAGTGCCCGGGACACCGACCACGCAAAGGGCTCCTGAAGCCACATTCACTACTACGGCTGCTGGTCTTTGTCAAGGCGATAGTCTTATTGAGGAGGTTTCAGAGAGGATGAAAGCCTGGATGGAGCTGGCAATCCGCCAGAGAATAGCAGCGGGGCTTCAACACGCAGTCATGACCAGGGAATATCCTGTGATCAATGATCATGAGTCCCAATCGCGGAGGTCATTGACCAGGTCGGAGCAGCAGGAAAACGTGCGAGAGGTTTCAGGAGAGGAGGAAAACTTTGAGGGATCCTGGCTTGATGTGAGAAATAGACGGAGATTGAGACGTCAATCTCAATTGGGAAAGAGGCGTCGAGCCAATGATTAATTAATGAGACTAACACGCCCCCTTAGGGGATAAAAGGAAACGGATTGGCTTGAGAAATTTGCCAGAAGCAAAGTGTCTTGTTAGAGCGAAAGTCTTGTGAAGATTCTCTGAGGCATTGTGATTTATAGGCACTTCAGGTTTGCCAAACAGATAACGGAATTACTGCTGAGGACTGGAAAAACTTCAGCAGTTATCTTGTTTGGGGTTTGTTTTTGGTTGCTTATATTTTTGGAACTTCAGAATTGTGATTGCTCACCTGTGGATACAAGTGAGGCATAACACCCAGGTACATTTACAGGGGGAGACCCCCTCCAAGGGCCGGAGGAGGA